>NC_056733.1:629649869-629887369 GCF_019279795.1 Protopterus annectens
GTGAAATTGGTCGTCGGCACAGCGGTAGTTAAGTGCTTTTGCAGCCCCTGCAGTCTGCAGATTTTCAGCCACAAGCCTCTGCCGATACCTTTACGGAGTCCTGCATGCCACAGGCTGCTATTTAGTCTTCAGACCCTCCGCCTGTCGCCGCCTCTAATGGGTCCGGAGTCGCTTTGCAGGCACCGGCTTCTGACGCTTCTCTTCGACATGAGACCAGAACCAGACCGACTACCTTAGGTCAGACTTCTGCAGTTGCTAGACCATCCCGAGTCCCTCCAGATTGCAGGTAAACATTCCAGCCGCAAACCTACTCACAAGCAGGCGTCGGCCTCCCCTACTGTACCTCAGTCCCAGTTGGTAAAGATGGCTAGTAATGATCTTTCCCTGATTAGAGGTTCTCATCCCCACTTCAAAGAGGGCTAGGGAATTATCTCTTGGTGTTTTGTCTGTCTCAGATTCTGAGGTTTCCAGTATGTCTGCTGGTGAAGAAGGAAATTCTCAACTTTTTTCTGGCCTTGAGGATTCTGAAGCTGAGGATTCTATCCCTTCTGCCTCCCCTCCAGAAGATTTTTCCTTTGGGGATACTTTGAATACTCTTAGGGACATTTTAAATGGGAATGTCAGGATTTTCCACAGTCTAAGAAAAGAATCAGGGACTTTTTAGATTTGCCACAGCATAATCCTCTGGCTATACCTCCAGTTTTGGAAGTTGTGGATGATGTTTTCATGGAAAATTCTTTAACTCCTAATTCTGTTCCTCCTGCCCCCAGAAAACCGGATAGATATTACAGGGTCCTGAATCTCATCAGTTCCTTTTTAGAAACCCTGCTGTTGATCCAGAAATTATTTCTCAAGGCCCCAAGGGTGTTGAGGCTACTGTTGCTAGAAACCCTGTGCCTTCTGATAAGGAATCTAGGGCCTTGAACAAGTAGGGTAAAAACATCTGTACTTCTGCAACTCTTGCCATTAGATCCATGAATTGTCTTTTTCACATGCTTAAGTATCAGCAGCATACGTTGGAGGCTATTAAGGTTAAACTTGGAGATATTCCTTCCATGACAGAAAGCAAAGATTTACAAGACTTACTGAATTCTGCCACTTTAGTTAATAAGCATTCACTTCATTGTGGTGTTGACACTTTGGAGGCTTCCGCAGAGCAGCAGCCACTGGTTCCGTAACTAGAAGGCATGCTTGGCTCAGGGAGCAGCCTCTTTCTGAACCAGTTAAGTCTAAATTGCTGGATGTTTCTTTGCACAAAGACAATTTTTTTGGTAATAAGGCTGACGAGGTACTGAAAAAGTTGGAGGATAAGGCAAAATCTATGCAAACTGTAAAAGATTTCCTTCAGGTTCAGCCTCCTCTGTTTAGTAGGCATTATCCTTCCAGGAATGGGTCTTTCCCTGATCGTGGCAAGCAGGGTCGCTCTAGGCCTAGGGATTTCAGATCTTCCAGAGGGCAGGCTTCTGCCCCTCAAAGGGCTAAACAGTGGCATTCTTCTTCTGCTAAATCGGGCAGTTCTAAGCCAGCTTCCCAAAGCAAGCATTCTCAATGACTCTGGCCATCTTGTGCCTACTTCTGCGGACCCTGGGTTTCCTTTGGGGGGAAGGTTAGCCAGGTTCGCAGAGTTATGGTCTGCTATCACAGACGACATATGGGTGCTCAATATAGTCAACCAAGGTTACAAGTTTTACTTTCATACCTTCCCTGTTTTACAAGGGTACCCAGACATACCCAAAACTCTCAAGGCAGAGGTAGAAACTCAAATTTCTTCTCTACTGACTATGGGGGCCATAGAGCCAGTTCCTGCAAATCAGGCAAGCCTTGGTTTTTATTCAAGGCTTTTTTTGGTACCCAAGAAAGGGAGCACCTGGCACCCTATTCTGGATCTCTCCATTCTAAACACTTTTCTGGTGATTCCCAAATTCAGGATGCTCACCCCTCAACAGTTACTACCAGTGCTGGGCAAGTATTCATGGCTGGTAACTTTTCATCTCAAGGAGGCTTAGCTGCACATCCCAATGAGGGAAAGTTGCAGGCAGTTCCTTTGCTTCAGGGCTGGGGAGCAACACTTTCAATTCTCTGCATTGCCCTTTGGCTTATCTACTGTTCCCAGAGATTTTACAGAGTGCCTGGCTCCAGCCATTGCTTTTTGCAGGCAGAGAAACATTCAAATTTATCCTTACCTGGAAGACTGTCTCATTCAAGCAAACTCCCCAGAACAACTAGAAAAGGATTTGGATTTCGTGAAGAACATTCTCACTTTTTTGGGTTACACTCTCAACGAAAAGAAGTCAAAGTTGGTTCCTTCAAGGGAGATCGTTTTCCTTGGAGCAAGTCTGAATACAGCCACCCAGATGGTATTCTTCCCTCAACAGAAGTAAGAAGATCTTTCCGCTTACTTCATAAACTTGGCAAGCATGACCCAGCTGTGTCTGCAAGGCTATTCCTGAAAGCACTGGGGTTCATGGCTTCATGTATTTTGATGATCCCATGTGCAAGGCTGCATATGAGAAAACTTCAGTGGTACCTCAAGAATATTTGGTGTCAACACACACAGGACTTCGACTTGATTCTTCCCCTGATTCCCTGTCTACAAATGGAGTTCCTCTGGTGGGTGACAGCGTGTTCTCAGAACAGGGGTCTGCCTTTCCGCCCACCGCCTGCCAGCCAAACTGTCACCACAGATGCCTCACATGTTGCATGGGGGTCTCATCTGGAGGGCAGGGACATACAGGGGACTTGGAGCACACAGCAGATTCATATGCACATAAACTTAAAAGAATTGATGACATTGCAGCAGGCCTTGCTGTCTTTCAAGGACCTACTCTACCCTTGGACTCTGCTAATCAGGACAGACAATACCACAGTCATGTGGTACATCAAGCTAGGGGGGGACTAACTCTTACCCCGTGTGAAGACAAAGCATGAGACTGTGGTCCATAGCAGCATCTATGGGTTTACATCTAATAGCCCACTATCTTCCGGGGAGGCTAAACTGCATGGTGGATCATTTGAGCAGACATATTCTGGATCCTCACGAGTGGTAACTGAACAGGGACATTTTCCATCACATCACTCATCATTGGGGCATCCCACAAAATGGATCTTTTCTCCTCTCACACCAATCCTTTCCTTCCAACCTTCTGCCACAACAAAGCTTGGAGGGTGGATGGGTTGTCCTTCCCATGGACACATCTCTCAGTTTATGCATTCCCTCCTCTGCCTCTTCTTCCCAGAGTGTTGCTAAACATGAGGGATGAAAAACCAAAGGCTATTCTGATAGCTCCAGATTGGCCCCTCCTTTGCAGCCTTTCTCAGGCTCAGCCTTGGCATCTTCCCCTGGTACCAGATCTGCTGGTTTGGGGGGGGGGGGTTCCTTCATCCTCATCTTCAAACTCTGCATTTAACTGCCTGGCTAATACCTTAAATCTTTCCCAGCAGGTGGTTGAAGTTCTTCATGTGGCCAGGAGACCAAGCACAAGAAAATCCTGTGCAGATAAATGGAAGAAATGTTGTTCTTGGATGCTAGCTAAATGAGAAGACTCTTCTCATCCTTCTCTTTTCACTCATTCTTGACTACCTAACAGGATTGCTTAATGGTGGACTTTCTTTTTCTTCAAACAAAATTCACGCTTCAGCAATTTTGGCTCATTGTTCTTCTGAGCAACCCATTTTTTCTCACACCTTGATGAAACAGTTCCTGAGGGGAGCTAGTAATCTTAGACCTCACAGAAGAGCTCCTACTCCTGCTTGGGATCTTAATTTTGTCCTGGAAAAACTTACTCTGCATCCCTTTGAACCATCTGCCTCTGTAGATTTGAAGTTTCTATCCTGGAAGACTGCTTTCCTTTTAGCTATTACATCAGCTAGAAGGGTATCTGAGCTGCAAGCCTTAATGGCAGTAGAACATTTCATTAATTTTCACTCAGATCGAGTTTCTCTGAAAACTAATCCCTCCTCCATGCCTAAGGTAGTTTCTAGTTTAATGCCTAACCAGTCGATTCACCTGCCTACATCTTTCAACAATCCCCAAAATAAAGGGGCAAGGATTTTGCACTCTGTTGATGTGCATAGACAGCTGAGATTTTACTTAGGACTAAATCATTTCGAAAATCTAAACAGTTATTGGTTAGTTTTTCTCCTGGGGCTCAGGGTAAAGCTATTTTAAAGCAAACCATCTCCAAATGGATTGCTCATTGTATTCACTTTGGGTACCTGTAGCATGGGAAGGTTCCACCTCAGGGTATTAGGACCCATTCTACTAGAGCAGCCGCTACCTCTGCAGCCTTTCTGAGAGGTGTGCCTACTAAGGACATTCTAGAAGCAGCTACTTGGTCTTCTGTCCATACTTTCACAAAGCATTACAGTCTACCTTTGTTTTCTAAATCCAGGTCTGGTTTTGCCTCTGCAGTTTTGCAGGGCCTCCTTACCAAACCTTAATCTGTGATCCTTCCTCCCACCTTTGTCTTCTTACTGGGCTTTGGGAATCAACCCATATGTGAGGACTGCAGCAGTGAAACACGAAGAACATAGTACAGTTTTGTACACTTTCCATACATGTAGATGTTCGAGTGTATTCACTGTTGCAGTCCTGGTTTCCCACCCTCCATTCCCCCTTTTTTCCTAAGGCACAGACTATGGATTTTTATTTTTTGTATGACGTGTCCAGGCTTCTACCATTCCTGGGTTAGCCTTCTTTTGGGGGCTCCTGACAGTTAAGGCAAGAAAAACTGAGGAAATGGCGTCGGCTGCCTCCCTTTATACCTGACGTACTGACGTCAGTTTTACAACCGGCGGCAGCCGACGTCATATACCAAGCACTCTGGTATTCGGGCCAGCTGAGGGCTTCTGGGAGCAGGATAACCCATATGTGAGAACTGCAACAGTGAATACACTAACATCTATATTTACGATAAGTGTACACAACTATACTTTTCAGATCCTGTCTCACTGGCTACAGCACCACTTTGAGTTTCTTTGTCTACTTTCCCTCATCTGACTCATTTGACTCCTGCCCTATCGATATTGGGTGAGTCTCCGAGCTGACTGTATGACAAAGACACCTCTGCACAGCCCACAGCTACCACTGTCTTGAAGCTGTTCTCAGTGTTGGGCTCCTCATTGTTCGAGCTAACAGTACTGATCTCCCTCTCAAAGCCATCCATATCCTCTCTGTTTGAGCTTCCTTCCTCTTCTCCACCCACATCAGGTTCAGCAGGGACAAGCAGTGATAGTCAATCACCAGTCTAAATTTTTACAAGGAGAGAGTAATGGTTAGGAAGACGCATCTTTCATGTCCAGAGTGGCAACAGAAACCAATTTAAACTGATGTTTTAATATCTCAGTATTTTCCCCAAGTACGCAGATAAGGGCTGGTACACCTCTTGTATGTATGTCCACAGGTTGCTGAGGTTTTACTGCAGCAGAACACATGACTTTAGAAAAAATAGCCAATTCTTCATTTCCTATGCACAGCAAAGAAAGTGCCAAAAGGTGGTCAAAGAAGAACTTTTCCATGGTGGCTAGATGCCATAAAATTATTTCCTTGGGGAGAAAGCATAACCTGTGCCTCCATAATCTATTCTACAAAAGCAATCTGTGGATTGCTTCAGTAGACTATACACTGGCCACATGGTCTAACCTCAGCAGCTTTGTTGAGCACTGCAAATTGGACCTTACTTCCAGAGAGCAAGACTGTCATTCTAGGCTACTGTCCTCAAGATGTTTCCATAGCCTGGTTCATCAGCTAGGAACTCTGTTCTCTCTGATACTGAAAGCAGACTACTGCTTATCAGATGTGAAAGGTACATATTTACTATAGTACTAGCATTGTAAAGAGTGTAACCATCTTCTGTAGCATATGTTCTTCGTGTTTCACTGTTGCAGTCATTACATTTGGGGTAATTTGCTGGCAGGTTGCCCTCAGTCGGCCTAATTAAAAAAGTTTTGGGTCCTGCGTCGGTTGCTGTCCCTTCTTCCATGACGTCAGGGGTATAAAACATGCAGCCAACGCCATTACCTCAGTCTTTCTTGCCGCGCGATGCCCGAAGCAGAAGCAGTTCGCAAGTGCCGGTCGGCCGACTCCTGAGATTTTCGTTTTCGAGTTTCAGAACCGAAGTCTTCAACTAAAATCTTAGTTCCCCGTTGCGGAAACTTTTTCTTGCTCCTTACCGATGTCAGTAAAAGTTAATAATTGCATTACTTGTGGGAAGCAAATACCTCATAAGGATTTTCATTTGTACTGTATTCCTTGCCTAGGCCCTGACGACAACGTACCTTGCTGTCAGTTTTGTGCTAAATTTAATCAACGCACTATTAAACTTCAGTATATTTTTGCCTCTAAATATTTTGGCTCGCGATTTAATTATCCAGAAATGTCATTGGTTAGCATTACGACTACCAGAATACCTAAAAAACGCAAAGAAAAAGACAGACAGGCCGTCGAGGTCCAAAACTGATGACAACGCTTCTCCTAAGCCAGTCGCCAGTTCGCCGTTACTCAGTGAGGTGCTTTTGCAGCCCCTGATACCTGCTACTTCTGATTTGCAGGCCTCTACTGAGACCCATTCGGAGTCCAGTATGCCGCAAGATGCTTCAATTATGGACCTTACAGATGTCTCTACCTTAGATGTGTCCAGAGCCACTGTGCAGGCACTGGCTTCTGAGGGTGTTTTCAGGCCTACAGATTTGTATGTTTGACTGACGCCATCTTCAAAACTAAGGCCAAAATCTAAATCTATGTCTAAAAAACTGACACCTGGGCCACATGTGCAGGCCCCTATGCCTAAAAAACAAATGAGCAAAATGGCTGAAGATTTAATTACTCTGATCAGGGGTAGCCAACCCCCTCATTCTAAGAGGCCTAGGCAAGACATTGATTATGAATCTTCTGAACAGGATTTTATTTTTTCTGATTCTGACTCCTCTAATGAACAGGATTTGTCTATACCTACTTATGAGGACTCTGATGCAGAAGATTCCATTCCTTTCCAGTACCTTTGAGAGCCACTCAAGTCAAACCCAGACATTCCAAAGGCTCCAGGTTTCAGTCACAAGGGACTTTTAGAACAAAACAATGGGGTGCCTCCACCTCCAAATCTGGAAACAACAGGGCACTTCCCTATGGTAAACAGTCTCAATGACTTCCCTCTACACTCACCAAGCACTTACCTTTTAGCTGCCCTTCATGCAAGAAACTGGCAACTTATAACCCAGGACAAATGAGTTTTAAATATAGTATCCCAGGGATACAGATTTCATTTTCACACGTTGCCAATCCCAAACAGATGGACCAGACCTGCCCCCAAATCAGTGGGCAGAGGCCCAGAAACAAGTACTGTCCCTCATGACCATGGGGGCTATTAAACCAGTACCAGAAGAGGAAAAGGGACAAGGTTTCTATTCAAGATTTTTCCTGGTACCCAAAAAAGACAAATCATGGTGTCCAATTCTGGACTTAACTACTCTAAACACATTTCTGGACATTCCAAACTTCAAGATGCTGACTCTTCAACAGCTACTTCCTATGCTAGGCAAAGATGCCTGGTTGGTAACTCTCGACTTAAGAGGCTTACCTGCATATCCGAATCAGGGAATCTTGCAGACGATACCTCCGCTTCAAAGCAGGCTACTTGCATTACCAGTTTTCTGCACTGCCCTTTGGCTTATCTACTGCGCCCAGGGTCTTCACAAAGTGCCAGGTTTCAGTAATTGCATTTTGCAGACAAAGAAATATTCAAATATAACCATACCTGGATGATTGCCTAATTCAGGCAGAAAACAAAGACATTCTTCTAAAGCATCTGGCGTTTGGAAAAAGGGTTCTAACTTGTCTAGGGTACACCATAAATGAAAGAAATCACAACTGGTACCCTCTCAAAAAAATAAATTCCTGGGTGCAAGCTTGAATACAACTGTTCAGATGACTTACCTTATGCCAGAAAAGCAAATTCATTTGGTAACTTACTTCAAACAGGTGGCAACAAAAACCCTGCTATCTGCAAGACAAATTCTGCAAGTCTCTGGGTTCATTGCCTCCTGCATTCTTCTAATTACATATGCAAGACTACATATGAGGAAACTTCAGTGGTACTTAAAAAGTTTATGGAGTCAACATTGTCACAGCCTGGAAACAATGATTCCTATCATACCTTGCCTGCAACTAGAGTTCCTATGGTGGGCAGAGGCCTGCCACCAAAACAAGGGACTGCCATTTACTCCACTCCCTCCCACCCAAACCCTAACTACAGACGCATCAGACTATGCTTGGGGGGCTCATCTGGCAGGGAAGTGCATTCAGGGCAAATGGAGCCCAAATCAAATGCACCTTCATATCAATCAGAAAGAGATGCTAGCTGTACAGAATGCACTGACAGCCTTCAGGGACTACCTTCATCTAGGACAATTAATGATAAAGACGGACAACACCACAGTTATGTGGTACATAAACAAGCAGGGGGGTACACACTCTTACCCCCTTTGCAGACTAGCCATGGCATTGTGGAACACTGCTTTGACCTACCAAATACAACTACAAGCTTAATTCCTGCCAGGAAAGCTGAATACTCTAGCAGACAAGCTAAGCAGAAATCTCATGGACCCACACGAATGGAAACTGGAACCACGGATTTTCAACATATTGACACGCAAATGGGGGAGTCCAGACATAGATCTTTTTGCCCCACCCCAGAACTATCAGTTGGACAAATTCTGCACAAAAACTCATCACAAAAAAGCCTGGAAAGTGGATGCTGTATCATTCAGCTGGAAAAACCTATCAGTCTATGCTTTTCCCCCTCTGCCTCTGCTTTCCAAAGCTTTACTAAAAGTCAAACAGGACAAACCGAAAATGATTCTGATTGTTCCAGACTGGCCTCGCCAACACTGGTACCCACTCCTGCGCAATGTGTCACACCTTCCACCGTGGCACCTGCCTCAGACACCTTACTTACTGTCTCAGCAGAACAACCAAATTCTGCACACCCAGCTGCAAACTTTGAATCTTGCAGCGTGGCTAATCACCTAAATTCACCCTTAGCATCCCTCAGCAAACCTGTGATGGATGTCATTTTGGAGGTGAGAAGGCCTAGTACTAGAAAATCTTATGCTGACAAATGGAAAATATTCTGTGTCTGGAACCAGTCACAAGGAATAAGCACAGCAGTGCCCAATATTCCTCAGATTTTACAATACTTAACTGAGATGCTTCACAAGGGCCTGTCCTTTTCTTCCATAAAAATCCATGCCTCAGCCATTTCAGCTCATTGCAACACAGAACCTCCCCTCTTCTCTAATCATCTGCTAAAGCAGTACCTCAGAGGGGCCAAAAACTTAAGACCACACAAGAGAGCTCCAACCCCTGCCTGGGACCTCAATTTTGTATTGGAAAAACTCACTCTTCCTCCTTTCGAGCCAGCTGCTACTGCAGACTTAAAATTTCTCTCCTAGAAAACAGCTTTCCTTTTAGCAGTCACTTCAGCTAGAAGGATTTCTGGATTACAGGCTCTTATGGCAGTGGAGCCTTTCATTATTTTTCATGCGGTAAGGGTGTCTGTCAGGACATCATGCCTAAGGTGGGTATCCAGTGTGGCTCTTAATCAGACCATTCATTTATCAACTTTCTTTCCCAATCCACAGAACAAGGGAGAGCGGATTCTGCATTCATTGGATGTACACAGACAACTTAGATTTTACTTGAACAGGACAAAATCTGTAAGAAAATCTGAACAATTGCTGGTGGCATTTGCTGCAGGGGCAGAGGGAAAGGCTATTTCAAAGCAGACTGTTTCCAAATGGATAAGCCATTGTATTCATTTCTGCTATATGCACCATGGTAAAACTATGCCCAAGGGGATCAGATCTCATTCCACCAGGGCTGCATCTACTTCTACAGCCTTTCTCAGAGGTGTTCCTACCAGAGACATTCTAGAAGCTGCTACCTGGAGCTCAGTTCATACATTCACCAAACATTACCATTTACCTTTCTTCTCTAAATCCAGAGCTGGCTTTGCCACTGCTGTCCTGCAGGGCCTTATAGCTGGTCCTAATGCTGTATAAATCCATCCTCCCAACCACAGCTTTGGGAATCTATCCAAATGTAATGACTGCAACAGTGAAACACGAAGAACATAGTACAGTTGTGTACACTTACCATAAATGTAGATGTTAGAGTGTATTCACTGTTGCAATCCTGGTTACCCCCCCTCCCCCTCCAGCCCCCTGTTTTTCTCTTACTATACCTCTACTTTCTTTTACTATGCTTAAAAGCCATTTTGGTGTATTTGCTTTTGTTTGGAGGTATATTTTTTGTGTTTTTAACTATATATATATATATATATATATATATATATATATATATATATATATTGCTCCCCATTTGGGGGGGCACCTGACATCTGGGGCAAGAAAAACTGATGTAATGGTGTCAGCTGCATGTTTTATACTCCTGATGACCAGACGTCATAGAAGAAGGGACAGCAACCGATGCCGGACCCTAGACTTTAATCAGTCCGACTGAGGGCAACCTGCCAGCAGATTACCTCAAATGTAATGACTGCAACAGTGAATACACCTGAACATCTACATTTATGGTAAGTGTACACAACTGTACTTTCCCGCTCAGCCATATCTCATCTAAGGCTTGGCACAAACATGCCAACCTGTGTGATCCATGGGCTTCAGCCCCAGACAATCTTAATGTAATCCTCATCTAAATATTTTCTAGAGTTACCTTTAGTCTGTCCAGGCAGTACATAGGTGGGTGTTTTATGCACCATAGAAGAACAAAAGCACTGCAAGATGTGGAACATTGTAGAAGACAGAGATGGATATGTAAGCCTGAAAATAAGTCTTTGCTATCCTAATGTCCAAGTATGTAACTTTAGGATGTGCATGTCCATTTTGTATCTATTGATCTTTGAGTTGGCCCTGCACAGATATTTTACCCACCCACTATCCGTTTGTCCTCTTTATTGTTGGATGGTCCCCTCTCACTATCACTATACATTTTTACACTTTGTTTTTGTTTTGGATGGCTAGTTTACCAGTCTTGACTACATTTTCCTCTATAAACTTTACAAGTTTGTCATTGCCTGGTGTGTGTTATGTAAATGAACACATGCTGGTGTCCCAGTAGATTGATGGCACTCTTCATACAGGTTCATTAGTGACTCATTGCTTAAAAACTAAGTAATGCAGTTGGAGGACTCAGAAGGAGATCTCATCTGTTAACCCATGCAGAAGGCCATCTTAAAATATCAACCTTGCTTGTCTTTTAAAGGATTTTTTTTTTGCAGTTTGTATGTTATGTCCTATCTTCTGTAACAGCTTTGGTTTTTCATGTTGTTGCACTACCTGATTATAAGACTTATAACAGAATTTAATTTTACTGGTGTGTGTGGGTGTGTGTGTGTGTGTGGGTGTGTACTAGGCTAATGGCCCTGGGGCCTTTATAAACCTAGCCATAGGATTACCCTGGCATAGTGCCACCCGACCTTGGTTCCCAGTGCCTGTGTTGAGTAGAGACAGTGGAGTTATCCCCGGGGTGAATTTTCTGTTTCCCATCCACTCATCAAGATTTTTCTTGAAGAGGGTCAGCGAGGTGCTCTGCTTGACATGTGTGGGAAGTCTATTCCATAGCATGGGCAGTCTCTGGGTTATGAACCTGCCCCTTCAGCATGTTCTGTTAATTGTGGTAATGAGGTTGAGGTCTGTGGAGTATGTGGTGCATAGGGATTGGGATTTCTTTAGCTGTAGCATTTCTAACCGAGCTGGGTCAGACATGGCTTTGTAAGTCAAGCAGAGATCGCCTCTAAGTAGGCGATATGAGACAGAATAGTTGGAGTTTTTTTAGTCTGTCCATATAGGACAAATGTTTAAGACCTAAGATCCTCTTTGTGTGGTACTTTTGCGGCCTCTCCAGTTGTTGCAGGTGTTTAGTGAGGTACATGCCATATGGGGCATTGTACTTGATGATTGGCCTAATGAGGGAAGAGTAGAGGGAGACAGTGACCTCCTCCTCCTTCCCGGATGCAAAACCCTTACTAATGAGACGTGCCACATAGAAGTACTTTCTGACCACAGTGGCAATGTGGTGATCAAAAGAGAGGTTGCTGTCAACCTGTGTTCCCAGATGTCTCATGACACCTTCTGTGTTACGTGGACTACCATTAGTGTCGTAATTCATGGGAATCAGGTTTTTCCCAAAGGGGGTGACACATTTTTTCGCATTGAGCTTAAGGCCATGGTTCTGTCACCAGTCGTTGCAATTTGTGTTACCTGGAATTCATGTTTGCAAGTAGCCTTGGTTGGGGAGGTGGCTTGAGGAAGGCTGCTGAAACTTGCAGGTTGTTGCCTGCATTGACTGCAGTAGTTGCTGTTGAAGGTCCATCGTTAAAAGGAACATCTCATAGCAGTCCAAACATATATAGAGGTGCAACACATATGGGGGTGCAGGGGTGAGATATATGACTGTAAAAATATTAATGTATATGAAAATACAAATAAACAGAACTGTGGCATTCATGGGTGGGATATTTGATGTGTGGTGTTGTGAAGCAAATAAAGAACTAAAAATACTGAATTATAAAGATATATAGAAACAATAAATAGGTGGAGGGTACAAATTTTGTTGTCTGTTGTGCAAGCTTTTTTGGACTGATAAAACTTTGGCTAACAGGCTTCTTAAATGCTGGCACTTTGTTCTTCTTGAATCTTTGGTTATGAGCTAGAAGGCAGGTCTTGAAACCGGAGGCTATAGGTTTGATGTCCTTCAAGGATGCATCTGCAGTCCTTACAAATGGGTTGTCCTGTCGTCAGGCAGCCCTTCGGTCGGCCGGATTCCAAAGTCTGGGTCTGGCCTCGGCTGATGTCGCACTTCACCCGACGTCATAGCTGCAGTTATTCGGGTGTAAAGGTATCAGCCGACGCCATCTTCCTCAGTCTTTCTTGCCGCGTGGTGCCCGAAGCAGAAGCTGTTCGCAAGTGCCAGTCGGTCAGAACCAGAGATTACTACTACCGAAGACTTCTAAAAAGCTAAGTACCCCGTTGGGGACTCTTTCTTGCCTCAGCCGATGTCAGAAAAAGTGAATAACTGTTTAACATGTGGGAAACAAATACCTCATAAAGATTACCACTCTTACTGCTTACCTTGTTTAGGCCCAGACCACGACATAGCAGCTTGTCTAGCCTGTGCTTCTTTCAACCGGCAGACGCTTAGATGTCGGTCGGAATTTGCTGAGGAGTTTTTCGGCTCCGCTTTTGCTTACATTATGCCGTCGGATACTCCGACTACGCAAATATCTAAAAAGCGCAAGGAAAAGGACTGACACTCGCGGTCCGCGGTTTCGGCTGAAACCGCGGTTATGCCAACCGCGAGTGTCTCGGTTTCGGCTGAAACAGAGTCCATGGTTCTTCCTTCGGCCGAAAGCTTACCTCCTACCGAGGCCTCATCCAGCATGGCTGAATCTGCTACTGAAATCCCACCCGCTCTTGCAGGTTCACAGGATTTATCTGATACTATCCCTTTGGATATTTCTACCCCTGCACGTGGAGCTGCTAGGCCACCTGCATCCATGTCGATTAAGGCCTTTGCCAGGGCTAAAGCAGCAAAATCTACCAAAACTGTGCCTGCTAAGACCCCCTCTCACAGGCCTAGCTCTAGTTCACAAATGCTTAGTCTAGCAGAGGATCTCATTTCTTTGATCCGGGGATCCCAACCACACCCAGACAGGGCCTCTCACCCACCTCCAGAGAAGAGGCCTAGAGTAGAGCCCCCTGAGCCAGTTTCTTCAGATGACTCCTCTGATGAATCAGATAATTCAAACCCTCCAGAGGGCCCTTATTCTCCATATGAGGACTCTGATGCAGAAGAGTCCATTCCTTCTGCCTCTCCGCCTAAGGAATTTTCCTTTGGGGAAACCTTGCATGCTATGAGGGAACAATTTCAATGGCAGGGCCAGGATTTTTCAGACTCTAGGAAAAGGCTTAGAACCTTTTTGCATTTGCCACAGCATAGGCCTTTAGCCATTCCTCCAGTACTTACTGTTGTGGATGATGCATTTAATGATGCTTGTACTGCTCCTGATTCTCTTCCTCCGGCCCCTGCTAAGCCCGATAGGTACTACAGGGTTCCGGACACACATTATCATTTGTATAAGGCTCCTTTTGCAGATCCCGAAACTATCTCCCAGGGACCCAAGGCTGTAGCAGCTACCTCTGCCAAAACCCTCCCTCTGAAAGGGAATCTAGGGCCTTAGAGAGATGGGGTAAAAAAGTTTACACTTCTGCTACTCTTTCAGCTAGGGCCTTGAACTGTCAATTCCACATGATTCAGTATCAGGAATTTATGTTAGACCAGTTAACTAAAAAACTGTCCTCGGATGAACCATTAGACAAAAAATCTGTTCAGGAAATGGTACATAACATTCAGCAGGTCAGTAATCATTCCTTAAAATGCGGCTATGATGCACTGGAGGCTTCCTTTAGATCAGCCATGACTGGTACAGTGATCAGGAGACATGCATGGTTAAAAGAGCAGTCCTTACCAGACCATGTTAAATCAAAGCTCCTAGATGCTCCCATGGATAAGCTCAATTTGTTTGGCTCCTGCACAGCAGGTGCTGAAGAAGGTGGAAGAGAAAGCAAAATCTGTCCAGACAGTCAAGGATTTCTTGCAGGTCCAGCCTCCAAGGTTTAGCAGGAACTGGCCTTCCAAGAATTGGTCCTTTCCAGACACCTCCAGAGCTCAGAGAGGCAGGAATAGGCGCTCAAGAGGCAGGGGTCAATCCAGAGGTGCCTACAGCGGGCACCAGTCGCAGGCTAACAACCAGCGAGGTACAGCCACAGATCCAGCCACCACCACTTCCACAGGACAATCACAGTGACTTGGCTCTGGCACCGCCTACCAGGGAACAACTAGAAGCACCCTTAGGCGGGAAGCTAGCCTTATTTTCAGTAAACTGGCATTACATCACAGGAGACAAATGGATTTTACAGACAATAGACCAAGGTTACAGGTTTCACTTCCATACTCTACCAAGGAAGAGAGGAATGCCAAACCTACCTCCAAATCAGAAGACAGAAGCTCTAGAACAAATAACTCACTTACTAAGGATGAGAGCTGTAGAAAGGGTACCATCTATGGAACAAGGGCAAGGATTTTATTCCAGACTCTTCCTGGTACCAAGAAAAGAAAACCAATGGAGACCTATTCTCGACCTGTCTGCTTTAAACACATACCTCATTGTTCCAAAATTCAAAATGCTGACCCTACAGCAACTTCTTCCCATGCTGGGCAAGGAGTCTTGGCTGGTAACTCGAGATCTCAAGGAGGCATACCTGCACGTCCCCATACGACCAAATTGCAGAAGATACCTCAGATTTCTTGCAGGATCAGAGCATTATCAATTCTCAGCATTGCCCTTTGGCTTATCTACTGCGCCCAGAGTATTCACGAAATGCCTGGCATCAGTAATTGCTCATTGCAGGCTTCAGGGAATTCAAATCTACCCTTACCTGGATGACTGCCTGTTACAAGCGGACAACAAAAACAAATTAACAAAAGACTTGAAAAAGGTCATTCATCTACTGCAAGCCCTGGGATACACAGTCAATATAAAAAAGTCAAGGCTGATACCATCCCAAAGGATAACCTTCTTGGGTGCAGAGCTGGACACATCAAAACAAATGGCATTCCTAACATTAGAAAAACAGGAGCAACTCCCTCTCTACTTCATGGCATTAACAAAGCAGAACCAGCTAACAGCAAGAAAAGTCCTGCAAGCCCTGGGTTACATGGCATCCTGCATAATATTGATTCCACATGCCAGACTACATATGAGAAAGTTACAGTGGTACCTAAGGAATTTATGGTCTCAGCACAAGCACAGCCTAGAAACCCAAATTCCAATAATTCCATGCCTGAAGCAAGAATTCCAATGGTGGGCTCAGGCCTGTCAATCAAACAAAGGACTGCCCTTCCACAGCACTCAACCAAGCCAGACCATCACAACGGACGCCTCAGACCTCGGTTGGGGGGCGCACATGCTGGACAAGTGCATACAAGGCTTATGGACTCAAGACCAGCTGCACCTACACATAAATCAAAAGGAAATGCTGGCAGTAAAACTGGCAATTCAGACATTCAGACCATTTCTTCGACAGGGTCAACTGTTGATAAGGACGGACAACACCACAGTTATGTGGTACATCAACAAACAGGGAGGCACACATTCATACCCTCTATGCCGGATGGCAATGGACCTCTGGAATGTGGCCCTGAGCTTCAACATTCAGTTACAAGCAATTTTTGTGCCAGGAAAAGAAAATATACTAGCAGACATCCTAAGCAGAACTACCACGGATGCCCACGAATGGATGCTGCATCCGGACATCTTCAAAACCATTACAGGGAAATGGGGACTACCAGAAATAGACTTATTTGCATCCCCACACAATCACCAACTGAAAAATTCTGCACGAGGACGTACCACCCACTTGCTTGGAAAGTGGACTCCCTATCTTTCAGTTGGAAAAACCTGACAGCATATGCATTCCCACCTCTTCCTTTGATGCACAAGGTGCTATTGAAGATCAAAGAAGACCGTCCAAGGATCATCCTGGTAGCTCCAGACTGGCCAAGGCAACATTGGTACCCATTACTGAGGAGTATGTCTCTGGAACAAATATGGCCTCTGCCCCTAGTTCCCTTACTGTTAACTCAGAACAACTTCAAAACCCTGCATCCAAACCTGAAAACACTGCAGCTGGCTGCCTGGAACATTGCATAAGACCAAATAACCCAGATTTATCTCAAAGGGTTAAAGACATTATCTTGGAGGCTCGCAGACCCTCAACAAGAAAAAAAAAAATTATTCAGCAAAATGGAAAAGATATCTCATTTGGAGTACTGCAAAAGGAGAAAATGTGTCACTGGTAAACATAGCTAACATCCTGGAATACTTGGCAGAGCTCTTCCACAATGGCCTGTCCTATTCTTCCATTAAGATTCATGCATCAGCTATTTCAGCAGAATACAACTTGGATCCTCCAGTTTTCTCACATCCTCTGCTCAGGCAGTTTCTGAGAGGAATTAAAAATGTAAAACCACCTAGGAAGCCACCATTGCCAGCATGGGACTTGAATTTTGTGCTAGAAAAGTTGACACTCCTCCTTTCGAGCCAGCAGCAACAGCAGAATTACAGTACTTATCATGGAAAACTGCTTTCCTGCTTGCAATCACTTCAGCAAGAAGGGTTTCTGAACTACAGGCATTAATGGCAGTACAGCCCTTCCTGATCTTCCATCAAGATAGAGTGTCCATGAGAACTAATCCTACTTTTATGCCAAAGGTGGTCTCCAGGGTATCTTTAAACCAAGCTATCCACCTGCCTACATTCTTCCCCAACCCACAGAACAGGGGAGAAAGACTGTTGCATACCTTGGATGTACATAGACAATTACGTTACTACCTGGACAGGACCAAGAGCAATAGAAAAACTGACCAGCTACTGGTAGCATATGCAACAGGAATCGAAGGAAAAGCAATTTCAAAACAGACGATCTCTAAGTGGATAGGAAATTGCATTAGATTTTGTTACTCTTACCATGGGAAGAAAACTCCAGAAAACATCAGACCTCACTCTACAAGGGCTACAGCCACTACCACAGCTTTTTTACGAGGAGTGGCTGCCAAAGACATTTTAGAGGCTGCTACTTGGAGCTCCGTGCATACATTTTCCAAGCATTATAATTTACCCTTATACTCCAGGTCCCGAGCAGGTTTTGCCACTGCTGTTTTGCAAGGGATCTTAACTACACCATAATCTTATTACTCCTCCTCCCCCAGTTTGGCTATGGTATTCTACCCATTTGTAAGGACTGCAGATGCATCCTTGAAGGACATAGTACAGTTTTGTACCTACCATAAATGTAGATGTCCGATAGGCATGCATCTGCAGTCAGGATTACCCTCCTTCCCCTCTGAGGTACTCCTAGGTATTTACCCATCTTCTAGCTAGCTGGGGGAATCTTTTATGGTGTATTTGTTTGTATATATGTATATACATGTTTTTTTTTATTTGCTCTCTCTTATTTGGAAACTTTTGCAATTATCCAAATTTAGCCTTCCTAAGAGGGCACCTGGCATCTGGGGCAAGAAACACTGAGGAAGATGGCGTCGGCTGATACCTTTATACCCGAATAACTGCAGCTATGACGTCGGGTGAAGTGCGACATCAGCCGAGGCCAGACCCAGACTTTGGAATCCGGCCGACCGAAGGGCTGCCTGACGACAGGACAACCCATTTGTAAGGACTGCAGATGCATGCCTATCGGACATCTACATTTATGGTAGGTACAAAACTGTACTTTCTTGATGGTAAGTTGCAACCGAAGGACCTGCTGTTGGTTATCATCATGACCTTTTATTTTCACCTAAAGAATGTAGCCCAGACCAGAAGCCATATTCCATCATCAGACTTTGAGATGGTGCTATATACCTTGGTTCGTTCTCCCTCTCTCTGTGCCTTGAGTTTTCAGATGGGGATTTGGCTTACTTGCAGACTGTACCAGAGGTCTGCATCTAGGTTGTTGATTGGCACTCTTAGGATGTTACATTACGTCTGTGCTGCAGAATGTGCAGTGCTTGCCATTGTAGAGAGATTTGTATTTTGCATTCTTGCCCTCACCTTTTGTATCCTGTGTACCCTTGGTCCTAGTCATAAGTTTCCTTCTGGGCTGCTAGTTGAAACGTCTGACAGGTTTTCATTTGCTTGTTTGTTCTGGTCCTCTGCATTTGACTGCTTTCTGTAACCTAGACATGCTTGCAGTAACAAAATCTAAAAACACAAGAAATTCACTGTACTCCAACTGTCTGTGTAAACTATAGAACTTATTTTCTATCTCCATAAGACAAAGAGATAATACAGTGTCATTTAAAACAGAAATCAGACTGCAGCAGCACCTTATGCTTGCTTAGCTGTGCTGTTGTCACTCTAGGTTAAACACTACTACTTAAACATAACTGCAGCCACCATGTCCACTGTCATTCTCCTGCTTTTCTAATAATTTGTCTGGGCCTGTATTTCCTCTACATTGTCCTGAAATCTTTTAGTTCTGTTTGACATTACTTCACATACACTCCTCCTGACCTTTTATCTTCCCATGTCACTGAATTGCAAGACTCTAAGATAACCTGGCCTTTATCAGAAGTTTTGTATTATGTTGTGTTCTGTAGATTTAGTGCACTGTACATCTCTGCATTGTTATAATATTTTGTCTACAGAATGTTTATTACATATGTGCCATATTTGTCTCATACAGCTTTTCTCCCTGGAGCTCCATTGAAAAGTTGTTCTATGCCCAGGTGGATTTGTATATATAAACGAGTCAAAATACTCCCTTTAGGTGGCTTCTGAGAGCCCATCTTTTCAGGAGGATGTATTTCAAGCTTGGCAAGGACATTTAATTTAGACAAACTTCTAATGATGGATTTAGCTCAATATTATTCTGCTGTGCTGACTTGATGTTTTTGTACTGACGTATTGTAGGATATTCTTATTTTAAATGTAAAACTCAGGATTGAGTATTTTTAATACTTGTAAATAAATGAAGTAAAAGAACTTGGTATAATGTGGCAGTGGGAATGTTGGAATATGCTCCTTGTGGAAGACTGCCCAAGTAAAGGAGTCTGACTGTGTGCTAGTGATACAGAACTGTGCAAGTTCCAGAGTATTGCAATTTAAGACAGGTTCAGGACTGTGGAAATATAGGTATGAGAGTATAAGGTAATTGTGAAGCTGTAGAAGCTCGGTGGTATGAAGGTATAAGATGGAATGTATATTTTTATTGAACTGGTTTTCAGCAGTTCTTTATGCCCAACCCCATTCCATTAAGTGGTACAAAGCAACAACTCCTTGTGGAATGAGGGGGAACCTACTGCCAGTATCATGCAGAGAGCTTTCCGAATAACTCCCCCTTAATATAGCATACTCTAAGGTGCCACAATATGGGATTAAGTCAGTAAAACTAAAATTTGAACTTGTTTATTGCAACAGGGTGAAGAGGTCAGGATTCCCTGAAAAGTATATTGTCAAATGGTCAACACAAACTGTAAGATGCATGTACAGTTGCAAGGTGTTGAAAAATAGGATGGGTGTTGGGCTTGAGGAACTGAATTGTGGCGATATAAATGATGAAATATTGGATGGAGGACTTCAGTATGGAAGGTAGAGCACTAATCTAGGTGCGCTTTTAGTGAAGGTGTTCATCCTAAGTGAATCCTACAGCTTATTTTCCCGTTCATTGATGAGAAGGCTGTACTGTTGTAGAAATGCAAGTTTCTTGATTTAGTTCAGAGCAGATCATCATTTTATGCTTTTTATAATTTTAAGATGCTTTTAGTATTAAATGTTATTTCTGACTAGGCTTTGTAGTTTGCTGGCATTTCATTGTCGAAATGTGCCACATGCTTAGTCATTTTCAGTTTGCATTGAGACCCTGCTGTTGCACCATCTGTGGTGGGATGCTTCACTGTTACAAAACACTATTTCATCAGAGAAGTGAGTCAGTGTTGTAGCCTGAGAGAGGTATGGCCATGCAACATTTGCTTACTGTTTTTCATCTGAGCTGCCTGCTGTCCATCAGATCCTTTCTCAGTCCACTGGCCGTTTGTTCCTCAACATGAATGAGAGCCAGCTGAGACATTCCATTATTGAAGCAGTTGTCAGGTGTGATTTTGTACTATTTAGAGATTTAACTCACTGAGCATGCCAAGTAAATAAAGGCTCACTGTTTGACATGCACTGGACATGTGAGATTGTCACCTGTTTTTTGATTGGTGTAACCCCTCAGGACAAGCCTGGGTAATTGAAGCTATTTTCCCTTGTCAAGTCTCCATCAAGGATTCAGCCATGAGATTGTGCTCCTTGGGCTTGTCTTCCTACTTCCCCACACCCATCCAAGGAAAGGTGCACTGGCAAAGCTATGCCACTCCTTTTCTTCCCCACGTCAGCTCCAGCAATCACCTGAGCTGTTAGTCAAATTCTGATTACGTGGGTCCTGGTCAGAGTTTAATGCTGTCTTAGCTTTTGCTTGCTGTTGATGGAATTTGCACTGCCTTGTTCATTGACAAATATGTAAAGATACTGCATGGTTGACGTGTGTACCTTTATTATAACGTACTTGTACTTTGATTTAATTGGGTAGGCTTTTTGACACAGTCAGGGATGGCACAGGTTTTTGAAGTGCGCAGAAATGTACTATTTTTCAACCTTTTCTGTTCTTAAAAGTTGCATTTTGTTAGCATTCTGTAATTATATTTTTAAATGTTTTTTCTTCCTTTCTCTCTCTCATTTTTGTGTTGTATGTGTAGCCTGCTTCATTGGTTTCCTTGATTTCAGAGCTGTCTGTGGAGCAGCACAAAGCTTCACCAGAGCCATTTCTGGATGGTGTAGTCATGTCAGGGTTTGATGCATCACTGCCTTTGGTTGCTTCTGCTTCCTTACAACGAGTACTTCAACAAGAGCACAACTGCAGGGACTCAACGGTGTCCCCAGTTCCCCCAACACCTAGCCCACTTGAGCTCCTTCATATTGATGAGGAGATTTCTACCTTCCCACCAACTACACCCATCTCGTATAAGCCATCACCTTTATTGCAAGAGCCACGTATATCTCAGGTGAGATGTTTGACTACATCGTCTCTTCATACTGAAGCCATCTGCATTAGTGAGGCTGCTTGTGGTAGCCAGTGGAATACAGTAGTTGATGTTTCTCAGTCTGTCATATCTTCTGAACAGCCATTGTTAGTGGCTTCCTCAGAGTTCCACACTGATGCTGCTGACTTCACAGCTGTGTCTCATGGTAAAGTAAACCATACTAAAGAGATCAGGTCAGTTGCCACCAAAGAGAGCCAACAGCCTGCTCTTAGTTCTGTTACAGTCAGCCCCATTACATCACATTTGTCTGGTTACCCTTTAGAAAGCAGTGCAGTGAATTGCAATACTGAACCCTCTTCCAAAGTGCAGTCAGAAAGTGACTCAGCTGTAGACAATCTGTTAAGTGTGGAAGCAGATTCTATGGGAAGTGTACCTTTCCAAGATCACTGGGTTCTCCCGGAAGTTAAGGAACAAGACATTGTAATTTTAGACAGACACAAATATTTTCCAGATACATCTAGATCTGTACCACAGGAAGCCAAAAAAGATGATACAAAACTATATGAAGCTAAGGGAGATGAAAGAGCCTTTCAGAATGCAAATGGGAGCAAAGAACACAAACATCTGTTACCTGAAGCAATGTGTTCCATTTACGATGATCCGAAGATGGAATTTAAAATATCAGAGGAGTTCCAAACTTCAGATGTACAGAAGAAGGAAGAGATTGACTCAGTCGTCGAGACCCCTACAATGGAGCGAATCTCTGCTTCAGGCCAGGCAGGCTCAGAGTCTTGTGTGCATGTGTGTATGTGGTGTTTAAGCATGCCAAGATCTTCTGCATGTTCTACTCTTTTGAATACTGCACGGTTTATAGTGCCTGATTTTGTTGTGGAGATGTACAGTTATAAAGTCCTTTATAAGAATGTACGTTACATATGGACACTGTTTGTCTGTCCACTTTAATCACTTTAATCCATAATGCTAGGAGTGGTACATTTGCTAGATCTTTACAGCCATGAATGAGTTGAGCAAGGCGACTGGCGTGTTATTAGATTATTTTATTGCCATGTTGTAAGAACACACCATTGGAGTAGTGGAGTGCATCAGTCAGACCCTGTGCCTGCATGAAGTGCTGGTGTTTAAATATTAACATCAGTCAGCCATTGCTGTTTCAGCTGCATTATCTGTGCTGTACTTTTGTGGAAGTCTCAAATAACTGCTTGTAAGAAAGAAGTGTCTTGATTTGTGTGCACATTATACAGTAACTGTACCAAGGCATGTAGCACTTTTTGTGTGTGCATGTCTATAGCAGTGAACACCAGAGTTGGTGCCTTGTGTGGGAGAAGAGTATTGCTGACTGTAAGTAGCCACTAGGTAACTGTGTATTTCGTAAGACACAGTATAAGAATATGTGCATAAATTAAGGAATTTAGTGATATCTGCATGGGTGTTGAGTTCCTGGGCTCATTGAAAAGGCACAGACGTCTGGTGTTGGCTGTGTGCACAAAGTATTTGCATTTTGCAGACACTGTACAAGGTCATGTGTGGCATGACTTCACTGGTAGGATGATACAGTAAGCCCATGTGTTCATTGTGGCTTCTTGGACCCTTCTGTAGTGGAAAAATTCAGTGGTTTAACACATTGTATGGAATCATTAATTTTTCACTTTTAATAAAGAAGCTTTACATTTACATTGGATGAAAAGTCCAAGGGTTTTATGTGGTGCATTCGAAGCATAGGCAGGGCAGATGTCCACAAGAGCCTGTGTGCAGTAAGGATAAGCATTTTCACTTGTGCATAATTTTTTGTGTGATAGTCATTCTCTAGGTATTTTTTTACATGCTCGATGTTTGCTCAGAATGGATTATCTTATCCCATGTATATGACATGAGATTATTTTGAAAACATTTAATAAAGAGAGTCCCTGAATTTTTATGCATTAATGTTTGTCTAGTTGTAAGCCAGGACAGGATCTGATAAGAGTTCCATCTTCAGTAACCAGTAGGATTTGCATTTCGGATATTAGGACTGCTTGGCAGGTAAAGCTTTACTTGACTGCTAGAGAACAAACCTCCCTTTCCTGTCATGTACCAAGGAGTCACCTCTCTCTCTCTTCAGTTCTTCAATGCTGCTCAAGATCATTAGTTCCAGAAGAAATGATATGCAGCTCATTTTTATTTTAGAAGATAATTTTATGATGAAAGCAGCCATATTCTTTATTTTTCCTTTGATGGTCTTTCCTTACCTCCTGCTATCATTAGTGATGATCTTTTAGGTAACCTATTTCTACTTTCTGCAGTGTCACCTGCTTTGTTTTCTAGGTGTACTGGTGCTGGGGCCGTTAGTGTATTGATGGCCCATGGAGCATTAATACTCTTATGATGTGCTTGCATTAGGACCATCTGCATCTTGATGGTGCAAGAAATGTTGTGCTGTCAACTTGACCATAATCATTGTACCCTATGCTTCAAGTCTTGATGAATAGACAGGGGAGTAAGAAGGCTTTAAGAGTTTCCTCAAATCTCAGAAGCTTTCTACACATCAGATGGGACATTGTTCCAGTTCTTTCTACTACTGCAGCAGCTTTGATTTGTCAGCTGGTCCCTTTACTGTGGTGGAGGATTGTTTGTCTTTATTGGAACATTCTCACCATAATTTAAGACAAAGGGAATGCAGGAAAACCCTTTGTCTCAATCATTAGATCAAGCTATTGGTTTCCCTTCTGTGATGGTTCTGGACCCCACATTTTTTCTTCTTGTGCCTTTGAAACAATTATTTGGTTTCTGGCCATGATTATTAGCAGCCCAGCTGTAGTAGCTTTGCATATGTTTTTTTATTATTATTATTATTATGAAGCTTCATCTCCTGTATCCATAGCCATGGAATGTTGACTGTCTTCTCTGGATTTTGACTAGTGCTTCCTTTACCTCTGTCACCAGTGACAATATTGCCTGTTGCAGTACTTATGGCACTAGCTGCTTTGCTTCAAATTATTTTGCTTCAGCATTGTGCATTCCAGTGCCAGCATTCCAGGCTCCTGCAGCACTTTACTTGGCACTTTCTGTGGGAAAAAAATGTTTTTCTGTGAAAAGTGTTTTTTGTTTGTTTTAGGAAATTTCTGTGACTGTCATTTTTATGTAGTATTTTTTACTGAGTTAGTACTTTTTGTGGACATACTGTGTATCTGTTTAATAGTGTTATATTCTATATTTTTATGTAGAGCTAGTTCATGGGGGGGCAGGGTTTTATGTTTTTGTGACTTTGAAGGCAAAGTTTTACCTCAGGAAACTAATTTTTTTTTTTGTTAGAAGGTTCAATGACTGACTCAGTGCATGGTCTCCGCTTGTGAGGTCTCTTTTCCTGGCTTGAACATAAAACAATTGTCTATTTCCACAGTTCTTGCTTCCTCTGTCTGCAAGAAGAAATGAGTCAGGGAATCTTTGGGTGGTGTTCCATTACTACTCCAGTTGCTGTTGGGTGACTGCTGTGGCTATTTTTGGTTCCTCAAACCATCCATCTGTGGGTTCTTATCCCTCTTTCAAGCCACTAAAAACCTTAACAAAGGCGCATCTTCTGCATGTATAAGATTGCCCTCACTGGGTAAGGGAGAGCCATTCATCAGTTTCGGGTTTAAGACTCACCACTTGACTGGGGTAAGGTGCCTGCTTCATGAATTAGTATTCCTGTCTCTGGTGGTCCTGTTCTAGTTAGTGTCCCACAGAGAAAAAAGCAGAAACGTAAATACTACTTCTGTTTAACTATGGAAAGGGAAGATTTATTGTTAATTCCTTCTTCCTCATTACACTCTGATAATTAAAGAAAATATTTCTGTCTGACAGTGAGTTACAGTCAGATGTGCAGGGAGGAGGTATATTATTATTCATGTAATTCTCCTCCAGCTGAAGATTCTGACTCTGAGGAAGGTTTTTCTTCAGAGTTTTTGCCTGTACAACAATTATATTTTTCCAACTCTGTTAATAAAATATGAGATTTATTTCAGTGGGAACGAAATGAAATCCTCCCCCCACCCCCAGCAAAGGTACTATGATTTGTTACAACCCCATTGTCCTCGACCTGCAGCTGTTCCTCCGCTGTTGCCTGTTTTTGAGGATGTTTTCTTATTAGCTTGCATTATGACAGTCAGCCCCATCTCCAGAAAGTCTGAAAGGTTGTATAAAGTGTTTTGGAGACGCAAGTCTCTGTTCTGTAAATCCAAATCAGATCCTGCAGTCATCTCTCTCTCTCTCTCTGTACTGCTAAACATATTGTGAATGTTAATACCATTCCTTCTGACAAGGATGGGAAAGCTTTTGACAGATTTGGGGAAAAGAGTTTTTTCTTCTGCACTCTTAACTTTAAGGCTCACGTGTTAAAAATTTTCTGGCTTCTTCTGAGAGCATGAAAAAGTTAACTTGACTGTTATTAGACTTCGAGCATTTACTACCTTCTGTTTTTTAACCATTAACCTTCCCTCTTCTGAGGTTAAAGCTTCGTAAATTCTTTCTTTCTCGGATAACCAAACATTTCTTTAAAGAATTCTTATGATTCTGCTGATGCTGTTTCCAGAGCTGCTGTTGCTACTGGTTCAGTTATGAGAGTACTTGCTTGGTTGTGTTATCAAAATCTACCAGAAGATGCTAAATCTGAGATTTTTCAATTCTCCCATGGACAAAGATGTGTTTTGGAGCCCTTTGTTGCTGATATCCTTAAAAAATTCATGAAAGAGGGAAATTTATTCAAGGGGCAACTCAGAATTTTCATCCTTCCTTTTCAGAGTTTATTAAAAAAGCTTTCCTTCCTTTTCAGGATCCTTTACCAGGAAACAGAATACATTAACTATAAGCACAATTTCCTATTCCAGCATAGTAGAAAAGCAAAATAACCTGGGAGTAAATCCCCATGTCACCTATTGGATTGCCAACTGGCTTACTGGTAGGATGCAGGAAGTCAAAATAAGAAAAGTTACCGTCACAAAGAGACCAGTCACCAGTGGAGTCCCCCAGATTTTTGTACTGGGACCTCTCTTGTTTGGCATCTACTTTTCTGAAATAAAAGCCAATACCAAAGGGCTCTGGCTGACTAAGTTTGCAGATGATTGCAAGCTAGAAGCAGTCATTGAAACCTCCAAATGACTTTGCCATCCTGCAGGAAAGGTTTGTACCAAATAAATAACTGGTGCTAAAATCATGGACTGAAACCAAATGCCAAAAAATGCATTCATTGCATCCTTTGGGAAGTCATCTACCCCCAGGGAACTACCACATCGACACTATGCCCCTAAGAGTTGACCCAGTTCAGAATTTAAGAAGCGATATAGACAGCAGTTCATTGTTGAAAGAAAGTTCTACTATATTACACAGCTTGTAAACAAAGAGGTTGTGTCTAGATCTAGGGAAGTCATTGTCCCACTTTACCCAGCCTTCATTAGTGCAGTCATTGAATACAATTCCCCCTTTGGCATGTACCTGTCCAGACACCTGCAACAACTGGAATGCACACAGAGATACTGTAGTGATACAAAGCCTATAAACATGTCCTACATGGACTAACTCAAACCCCTTTCACTGTACTATGTATCCTACAGAGTATGAGGTGATCTATATCTGGCATACAAGGCATCCCCTGACCTAATACCAATGGATTTACTGTACATCAGCAAGTCACATGGCCTCAGAAGTACTCCGTCTAGGGATCTAAACCTGTTCTGCAGCATCAACAGAATGGTTTGAAGGGACAGGTATATCTCAGAGGATACTGCTGCTGTGGAGCAGACTTCCCATCCACAAAACAGAACATTTGCCCCAGGACTGTCCCCTGTACTAATAGACAGGAAATTCCTAAATGCTTTATCCCATGCATGTGTCTCCTCAAATTGTTTATGGTACAATTCCATTTATTCACATTAGGGGTAATATGTAATTATCGACCATTGAATGCATGAGGCCAATCTCTAATGAAATGGGATAGGTTTATTCATGCACAAAACAGGAAATTGGCTAGGCTTAAAATGCCCCTCAAGGACAGCTAGCTTAATACTTGCCTGTGAACCTGTGCGCAGTCACAGCAAAATACTAACAAGCAAATATTTACGAAGTGGTGACAAGGAGGGCCAAAGAAAAAAAAAAAGGGAGATCCTTCCAAAACCAGCAACAGTAAAAAAAAAAGAAGAAAAAAAAGAAGAAAAAAAAGTTAGAATGGCTGTTTGCTTCTGTCTTACTCCCCCTTCCCACATCCTTCACGTCTCTGTCTTCTTGGCCCCCATCTTCCACAGTAGCATCAGATTTATCTCAGACAAGTGGGTTCCAAGACTTATCCAACAGGGAAGTAAATGGCAATGGGAATCCCTTCCCCCTTTTGAAGGGTCTCATCCTGCAAACCAGACAGCCCTGCTTCCTTCTGCTTTTTTGCTCAGAGATTGATGGAACTTTTGCCTTCAGCTCAAATAGACAAAGGTTTTTATTCAATGACTTTTCTTGTAGTAAAGAAAGAGTGAAGTTTGAGACTATTCCTAAACCTGTCCTTCCTCTCTCTTTTTCCCATAATTCCTAAATTCAAAATGTTAACTCTTCAGACCCTGTTACCTCTCAAACGTTTCTGCAGATTTATGATAACACTAATCCAAAAAAAAGATGCTTATCACATTCCAGTTGCTAAGGAATTCAGGAATTTAATAATTTCTGTCTAGCTCACACTATCCAGAAAGATGAAATCAAATTGCCATGAATAGAGAGTACTTTGAAAAAAAAAAACGTTTATTCCAGTGATAAAAATGGAAAAAACTAGCACAGCAGGCTTTCCCAAAAGTTTCATCAGGCTTACTGTTTAAATTGCACATAATTAAAACAAAAACTGAAATAATTTGATATTCAGATGTAAAGCTATTGCATAGAATATTGGAAACAATTTGAGCTCATTAAATGAATTAACCATAAACCATAATAGCTCATCAGTCTAATTTGAAGTTCTTAGCATGTAAGGCTGTGCTACTCATTATTCTGATATCTTTAAGAAGACTAGACGTTGCAAGCTCTTATGGTAAGTCATCCCTACCTCATTTCCTAGAAGGACAGGGTTTCTTTGAAAACGAATCCTTCTTTTATGCCTAATGTGGTTTCAGTTTACTTTGGTCCAGACTATCAGTCTTGCTGTATTCTTTCCAGTACCTAAAAACAACTGACAAAAATTTTTACATACTGTGGATGTCCACAGTCAACTCAAGTACTGTTTGGACATAACTAAATCCTTCAGTAAAGCCAGTCAGCTTTTTGTCTCACATGAAGGTAAGAAAAAAGGGCAGTCATTGTCAAAGCAGACATCTCAAGATGGTTGTCTCATGCTGTTTTTTTATATGCTCATCAGAGCAAGCTGTTTCCAGGTAGGGTTATGGCCTATTCTGTCAGAGCTTTGGCTTCATCTGTGGCTTTTCTTTTTGGAAAGGGGTGGAATCAAAAAGTATTCTAGAGGCAGCAACTTGGACCTCTGCTTATACTTTATAAAGTACTACAAACTAGATTATTTTTCCAGATCAAGGACAGGCTGTGCTAAAATCATTTTTCAGGGACTCCTGGATGCATGAATTCCTCCCTCCTCCCTTTATGTTGATGTGCTATATGATAATTCACCTATACAGCTTAGGTACTGCAGCACTTAATGTAGAGCATAGTACAGTTGTGTTAATGAACTTAACATAACAAAGGATGTTCTGACTGATCACTGTTGCAGTAGCTGTCTCCTCCCTCCAGCCCCCTTTTCTGTTTTTTTTTTCTGCCAGAGTGTGGCTGTGTATATTTGTTGTGTATATAATGTAGTTGCATTATATATTTTTTTCTGTAGTATTTGCTCTTCTCAGGTCTATAGCATCCCTTTTTGGGACAAGAAAGTTCTAAGATATTTGGTTACCAAACTGCTGTTTTATGTCTGTGCTCAAGCCATTGGCAGTTTGGGAGTGTGAAAAGTGTCCTGAAGCTTTGCAAGCTTGGCCATCTGTCACATTCTTGGTAAGGATATAATCCATATATCTTAAGCTTCTGCAACAGTGGTCAGTTAGAATGTCTAAAGCTATAACAACTGCAGTTCCTCCCACCCTGAATTCAACTAAGTTCATGGGCACAGAGGCCAGAGTCATTGGTGACACCCTGGAGGCGGCAGCCAGACCCTAGGCACTTCATAGCAACCCTTCTCCAACTGTGAACCTGAAGAGTCAGCCTGTGGGGGAGTCCCCTTCTGTGTTCCATCATGGAGAAAGATATTCACTGATAAATTGTTGAGAAATTATTGCTTGAGGTTCTTGAATCCTCTTTATGTTCCTGTCCCAGATTTCATTGTTCTCTTTCTGTATGTGTGCACCAAGCAATCAAAAGCCATTGGCAGAAAAGTAGGCATAAAAACTGCTTGGCAAAAGAATTTTCCAAGGTCAGAAAGACGTAGATTATTATTTAAAAATCTTCTTGGTGTCCAAAGTCAAAAAAAAAAGGAGGGGGGCAGAAGAACTTTTTAGCCCATTCATTTGCACATTTGCAGAGACCTTCATCAATGAATCACACAGGTTTTTTTTTTTTGTTTTTTTAAACAAGAAACGTTTTTATTAAATTATCATATATGACATAGACATCATTACATTTATATAAATGAAAATAAACCAAAGCTACACAATCTCATTTGCAAATATCATGTATTCCAAACCGTTCAGGCATAACTGTAGCTTCAAACATTATACACCACTTTTAATATATCCCATCATTGTTAGTCAACTATTACATAGCCCATTCAAATCTTGCCTTCTTTCAAACCTCGTTCCTTTTCTATATGTATTGATCCCACATTTCCCATATTTTCTATGTAATCTGCTCCTACCATTTTCTGAAGATCCCAGTTCCAGTTGTTTTATCTCTTACCATCTTTACTGCTTCTAGTAAAGTTGATTTAGACTTTGATTTCTGTTTTCTAGTTATTGTTTTTTGGCAGTTATCATAATTAGACTCAGCAAGGCCTTAGTATGTTTAGGCAATTCCTTTTCTGTATCATAGTTAAAAAATAATTTCTCTGGTTACTCCAATTTGCTCACCTAGCATCGCCAACAGAGCAGTCTGCAGGGTATCTTTAAAGTCTGCCAACTCATTACTTTCTCAGAAAATATGTTTACAGTTACCTCTTTCTTCCCCATCACACCTCCGACACTTGTTGTCTACCTGAGGAAAAATCTTGGGAGTCTGCTGGGAGTATAAAAATACCTATGTAAACACTTCAGGCAAAGATCCTTACTCTTCTAGATTTTGTTGCATATTTGGGAGACATACATATATCCCCCCATTGTTACTTTGTGAATTGCCTGTCTAATCTTTCTTCCCAGTCCTTCCTAACCTCCTCTAATTGATTCTTATAGTTATCATGCAATATTTTATATGCTGTACTAATTATTCCTTTCTTAATGGCAACTTCTGTTGTAGATTCTACTAAAAACTCTAGCAGTGATGGTCTTTCATTTAATACCACCCCCTCCATTTCTTTCTCTTTGCCTTTACTCTGATATCAACCCTTGATATGGAAGGCAACCTCTAGCCTGCAGTCCAAATAAGTTCTTGGCGTCTTCCCATTCTGTTACCTTTCCCTTTCTAGTTATTTTCTCCCAATGTCTGGGTTCCTTTGCCAGTTATCTCCAATATATTCCCGCCTCCTCTTCCCTATTGTCTTTATCCCTAATTGCAGTAATCACTACCAGCAGAATCGCTGTTCTCCATTCCTGTGTTGGATTAGTTCTTAGAAGACCTTCTGCTACTTTATGAATATAATATTCTGTATGATTATTGTTCTTTTTAAAGGTCTGCATCCAAAATCCCAGTGTCTTTCCCTGGTACTTGAGCTTCCCCTGTTTAGTCATCATCTCTTTCTACTTTTAATTATAGTTTTCTGCTTGTGCCATGTATAGTAGCCTTAACTGTGTTGCTCTACAATACCCCTTCAAGTTGGGTAACCTCAATCCGCCCTGTTTTATTGGAAGAATAAACTTATCCCACTTGACTCTTAATATCTTCCCCTCCCAGATAAAATCATTCAACTCTTTATTAATTACTATCCACAACGTCTCTTCTGGTTTGCTAAAAATATGCCTGACCTGTCAACAAAATCCAGGTGCAAAGATGTAAACAACTGAACCAGGAAAATGTAATAATAATGAGTCTATATGGTATAAAAACCACATTTAATGTAGAACAAGTTTTGAACACTTTCGTCCCAGCAAAAAGGAGCTCATCAAAATACAAATTAAAACATCTCAAATAGCACTTCATTCATCTTGTTGTCCCCTAGAGACCAATAAGAATTCTTCTTTAATTACACAGAGAAAAACTCAAAAGTTAACCCCTGATGTTACCATGAAGTGCATGTAAATACATATGTATACTTTAAAATGCTTTAAAATACCAGTCAAATAATGAACACGAATATAAAGTTAAAACCACAAAACATTTTTCTATCTTGTATGTATATGCCCTTCATTCTGATAAAGGTGTATGAATATAGAACATTTTAATATTATAAAGCATGTAACAAAAATAATATACGTCTGACCTCATACTTTGTCTGCTTTCTTCAATATCTGTGTGATAGTAATGGACTCATTCAAGCCTGGGGGAACCATGGTGGCTAATCTAAGTTGCCACTGTACCTCTCTTTTGTTCAAAAGGTTTTTCTAATCCACCCCTCTTGGATTTGGAGTCACCTGTTCAATGATTCCAAATCTAAAATTAGTAAAATTCTCACAACTAATGGTGTGTTTAAACAGTGCATTGGTGTCCTTTTTGTTTTTGATGTCATAAGTGTGCTCGTAGATTTTTTTTTAATGCCTGCTCGGTCTTCCCCCATTGAAAGACAACTTTCACAGGTAGCCAAGTAAACTATACTTTTTGTGGAACAATTCTTCTGAAAAACAACCTTGCTCAAACGCCTGTTCCACAGGTAAGCCAAGAACCCAAAAGCCGATTTCACACTTCTAAAACTAGTGTGGTCTCCTTTAAGGCCCCTGAGCCAGTGGTAAACATTACTCAAACCGCTGAATCACTCTACAAATGCCTTCTACCAGCACCTACAGGACTGCATGGATCAGGCAATCCCAAACAAAACTAAGACTCTCTGTACCAAAGGCAAGCGTCCAGTCTGGTGGACCCAGCCATAAACAAGCTCTACAACAAAAGGAGGAAGCTACTACAAGATAGAGCAAAATCCTTGAAAGGTAAGACACCTTTGATCATTATAAGTAAAACACTAAGAGCTCTCATAAAATCATCCAAGGCAAATTTTGAGAGAAAAATGCCAAGGACTCTAAAGACAATCATAAGGCCTTCTTTAGCTATGTTAGAAACCTAGGAGGAAACTCCCAGATATGCTCAGAATTAGTTCAAAATGATGTGAAAATTACTGAACCTACACACATTGCTAACATACTGGCTGACAGGTTCAGTGCAAACTTCTCCCCAAAGGAGAGATATCTATTCCAGAGGATTGTAGCCCCCAAACATCTCCAACTTCAGGTGAGAACTGCCCTCACTAAGGCAAAAAACACAGCATCCATGGGACCGGATGGTGTCCCCAGCTGTGTGCTTCATGAACTCAACGAGGAATTAAACCCACAGTTAGGACAGCTGTTTAATCTTAGCCTCACCTCAGGATACGTACCCAAGGAGTGGCGCCATGCGACTGTGGTCCCACTTCATAAGGCTGTGCCTCCACAGACCCTGGAAATTACCGCCCATTAGCTTGACAAGCCTTATCTGCAAAGCCATGGAGAGGATCATAATGGAACTCATAAATAAAGACATAGGAACTTGCAGACTTTGGATCCAACCCAGTTTGGCTTTGTCAAAGGCAGATCCTGCCTCTTAAACTTGGTTGACTTTTTCGAGACAGTCACCAAGGCCATTGATGAGGAAAGGCAGTCCATACAGCCTACCTCGACCTGGCAAAGGCCTTCACACAATACCCCACTCAGGTATCATCGAAAAACTCATCAGCTTGAATGTAAGCCCATACATCACAAGATGGGTTGCAAACTGGCTAAGTGACAGAACCCACAGGGTCAGAGTTGCTGGAGCCATGTCATACTCAAAGCCTGTCACAAGTGGTGTCCCACAGGAGCTCAGTCCTGGGTCCACTCTTGTTCGCATCTACTTTTCTGAAGTACAAGAAACACAGGAGGGTTATGGCTGACAAAGTTTGCAGATGACTGCAAACTGGGCCATAGTCGAAACACATCTGACACAGATATCCTCCAGAAGGGCCTCACAGAAGCGGATAACTGGCGCCAGAGCCATGGCCTGAAGTTAAACACCAAAAAAAGGCAAAGTCAAACCCATCGGGTAAAACAAGGCAACCCCTAGCTACCATATAGGTGGCAATCCACTGAGCACAGAAAAGTCATCAGGGATCTGGGGACCCAAGTTGACAGTAGCCTTTCGCTTGACACTCATGTTGCTAAAGTAGTTAGGAAAACCTTCTATATTGCCCACCTGATCATGAAGGGATTCACATCTAGATCAAGGGAGGTCATCATCCCCTGTACTCATCACTCATTAGACCTATGATTGAGTACAATGCCCCGTTCGGAATGTATCTGACCAGACACCTGCTGCAGCTTGAAAGGCCCCAAAAGTTCCTCACCAAAAGGATAAAGGGTCTCAAAAATATGTCTTATGCTGCCCGACTGAACTCCAGCTCTATTCAGTCTCATACCGCTTGCTCAGAGGTGACCTGTGCCTGACATATAAGGCCATGTCAAACCCAGATTTGATGAATATGCTTCACCTCAAAAAATCTAGATCCCTCAGAACCACAAGGGCGGAGACTTAAACCTTGACACGGTTATAAATAGAACGTGCTGGAGGGACAGATTCATCACCCAGAGACTCCCTATGCTGTGGAACAAAATACATGTGAGGCAGAGCACCTCGCTGGCCTTGTTCAAGAGGAATCTTGACCAATGGATGGGAGATCGCAGATATACCCCAGGGATTACTTCAGTGTCACTGCTTGACAGAGGCACAGAAAAATGATAGGCATAGTTTTTATTCAAACTAAAGGGGTGGCGAAAGCCACATAACTATGGGCTAGGCTTATAAATGCCCTTGGGCAGATAGCCTAGTATGAACCTATGAACCTAAAGAAAGAGTGAAGTTTGAGACTATTCCTAAACCTGTCCTTCCTCTCTCTTTTTCCCATGATTCCTAAATTCAAAATGTTAACTCTTCAGACCCTGTTACCTCTCAAACGTTTCTGCAGATTTATGATAACACTAATCCAAAAAAAAGATGCTTATCACATTCCAGTTGCTAAGGAATTCAGGAATTTAATAATTTCTGTCTAGCTCACACTATCCAGAAAGATGAACTCAAATTGCCATGAATAGAGAATACTTTGAAAAAAAAAACGTTTATTCCAGTGATAAAAATGGAAAAAAACTAGCACAGCAGGCTTTCCCAAAAGTTTCATCAGGCTTACTGTTTAAATTGCACATAATTAAAACAAAAACTGAAATAATTTGATATTCAGATGTAAAGCCCATTGCATAGAATATTGGAAACAATTTGAGCTCATTAAATGAATTAACCATAAACCATAATAGCTCATCAGTCTAATTTGAAGTTCTTAGCATGTAAGGCTGTGCTACTCATTATTCTGATATCTTTAAGAAGACTAGACGTTGCAAGCTCTTATGGTAAGTCATCCCTACCTCATTTCCTAGAAGGACAGGGTTTCTTTGAAAACGAATCCTTCTTTTATGCCTAACATGGTTTCAGTTTACTTTGGTCCAGACTATCAGTCTTGCTGTATTCTTTCCAGTACCTAAAAACAACTGACAAAAATTTTTACATACTGTGGATGTCCACAGTCAACTCAAGTACTGTTTGGACATAACTAAATCCTTCAGTAAAGCCAGTCAGCTTTTTGTCTCACATGAAGGTAAGAAAAAAGGGCAGTCATTGTCAAAGCAGACATCTCAAGATGGTTGTCTCATGCTGTTTTTTTTTTATATGCTCATCAGAGCAAGCTGTTTCCATGTAGGGTTATGGCCTATTCTGTCAGAGCTTTGGCTTCATCTGTGGCTTTTCTTTTTGGAAAGGGGTGGAATCAAAAAGTATTCTAGAGGCAGCAACTTGGACCTCTGCTTATACTTTATAAAGTACTACAAACTAGATTATTTTTCCAGATCAAGGACAGGCTGTGCTAAAATCATTTTTCAGGGACTCCTGGATGCTTGAATTCCTCCCTCCTCCCTTTATGTTGATGTGCTATATGATAATTCACCTATACAGCTTAGGTACTGCAGCACTTAATGTAGAGCATAGTACAGTTGTGTTAATGAACTTAACATAACAAAGGATGTTCTGACTGATCACTGTTGCAGTAGCTGTCTCCTCCCTCCAGCCCCCTTTTCTGTTTTTTTTTTTTTTCTGCCAGAGTGTGGCTGTGTATATTTGTTGTGTATATACGTAGTTGCATTATATATTTTTTTCTGTAGTATTTGCTCTTCTCAGGTCTATAGCATCCCTTTTTGGGACAAGAAAGTTCTAAGATATTTGGTTACCAAACTGCTGTTTTATGTCTGTGCTCAAGCCATTGGCAGTTTGGGAGTGTGAAAAGTGTCCTGAAGCTTTGCAAGCTTGGCCGTCTGTCACATTCTTGGTAAGGATATAATCCATATATCTTAATCTTCTGCAACAGTGGTCAATTAGAATGTCTAAAGCTATAACAACTGAAGTTCCTCCCACCCTGAATTCAACTAAGTTCATGGGCACAGAGGCCAGAGTCATTGGTGATACCCTGGAGGCGGCAGCCAGACCCTAGGCACTTCATAGCAACCCTTCTCCAACTGTGAACCTGAAGAGTCAGCCTGTGGGGGAGTCCCCTTCTGTGTTCCATCATGGAGAAAGATATTCACTGATAAATTGTTGAGAAATTATTGCTTGAGGTTCTTGAATCCTCTTTATGTTCCTGTCCCAGATTCCATTGTTCTCTTTCTGTATGTGTGCACCAAGCAATCAAAAGCCATTGGCAGAAAAGTAGGCATAAAAACTGCTTGGCAAAAGAATTTTCCAAGGTCAGAAAGACGTAGATTATTATTTAAAAATCTTCTTGGTGTCCAAAGTCAAAAAAAAAAAGGAGGGGGGCAGAAGAACTTGAGTCCATCCTGGAACTCGCCAACCTTAGCCCATTCATTTGCACATTTGCAGAGACCTTCATCAATGAATCACACAGGTTTTTTTTTTTTTGTTTTTTTTTTGTTTTTTGTTTTAAACAAGAAACGTTTTTATTAAATTATCATATATGACATAGACATCGTTACATTTATATAAATGAAAATAAACCAAAGCTACACAATCTCATTTGCAAATATCATGTATTCCAAACCGTTCAGGCATAACTGTAGCTTCAAACATTATACACCACTTTTAATATATCCCATCATTGTTAGTCAACTATTACATAGCCCATTCAAATCTTGCCTTCTTTCAAACCTCGTTCCTTTTCTATATGTATTGATCCCACATTTCCCATATTTTCTATGTAATCTGCTCCTACCATTTTCTGAAGATCCCAGTTCCAGTTGTTTTATCTCTTACCATCTTTACTGCTTCTAGTAAAGTTGATTTAGACTTTGATTTCTGTTTTCTAGTTATTGTTTTTTGGCAGTTATCATAATTAGACTCAGCAAGGCCTTAGTATGTTTAGGCAATTCCTTTTCTGTATCATAGTTAAAAAATAATTTCTCTGGTTACTCCAATTTGCTCACCTAGCATCGCCAACAGAGCAGTCTGCAGGGTATCTTTAAAGTCTGCCAACTCATTACTTTCTCAGAAAATATGTTTACAGTTACCTCTTTCTTCCCCATCACACCTCCGACACTTGTTGTCTACCTGAGGAAAAATCTTGGGAGTCTGCTGGGAGTATAAAAATACCTATGTAAACACTTCAGGCAAAGATCCTTACTCTTCTAGATTTTGTTGCATATTTGGGAGACATACATATATCCCCCCATTGTTACTTTGTGAATTGCCTGTCTAATCTTTCTTCCCAGTCCTTCCTAACCTCCTCTAATTGATTCTTATAGTTATCATGCAATATTTTATATGCTGTACTAATTATTCCTTTCTTAATGGCAACTTCTGTTGTAGATTCTACTAAAAACTCTAGCAGTGATGGTCTTTCATTTAATACCACCCCCTCCATTTCTTTCTCTTTGCCTTTACTCTGATATCAACCCTTGATATGGAAGGCAACCTCTAGCCTGCAGTCCAAATAAGTTCTTGGCGTCTTCCCATTCTGTTACCTTTCCCTTTCTAGTTATTTTCTCCCAATGTCTGGGTTCCTTTACCAGTTATCTCCAATATATTCCCGCCTCCTCTTCCCTATTGTCTTTATCCCTAATTGCAGTAATCACTACCAGCAGAATCGCTGTTCTCCATTCCTGTGTTGGATTAGTTCTTATAAGACCTTCTGCTACTTTATGAATATAATATTCTGTATGATTATTGTTCTCTTTAAAGGTCTGCATCCAAAATCCCAGTCTCTCCCTGTTACTTGAGCTTTCCCCCCTGTTTAGTCGTCATCTCTTTCTACTTTTAATTATAGTTTTCTGCTTGTGCCATGTATAGTAGCCTTAACTGTGTTGCTCTAAAATACCCCTTCAAGTCGGGTAACCTCAATCCGCCCTGTTTTATTGGAAGAATAAACTTATCCCACTTGACTCTTAATGTCTTCCCCTCCCAGATAAAATCATTCAACTCTTTATTAATTACTATCCACAACGTCTCTTCTGGTTTGCTAAAAATATGCCTGACCTGTCAACAAAATCCAGGTGCAAAGATGTAAACAACTGAACCAGGAAAATGTAATAATAATGAGTCTATATGGTATAAAAACCACGTTTAATGTAGAACAAGTTTTGAACACTTTCGTCCCAGCAAAAGGGAGCTCATCAAAATACAAATTAAAACATCTCAAATAGCACTTCATTCATCTTGTTGTCCCCTAGAGACCAATAAGAATTCTTCTTTAATTACACAGAGAAAAACTCAAAAGTTAACCCCTGATGTTACCATGAAGTGCATGTAAATACATATGTATACTTTAAAATGCTTTAAAATACCAGTCAAATAATGAACACGAATATAAAGTTAAAACCACAAAACATTTTTCTATCTTGTATGTATATGCCCTTCATTCTGATAAAGGTGTATGAATATAGAACATTTTAATATTATAAAGCATGTAACACAAAAATAATATACGTCTTATACGTCTGACCTCATACTTTGTCTGCTTTCTTCAATATCTGTGTGATAGTAATGGACTCATTCAAGCCTGGGGGAGCCATGGTGGCTAATCTAAGTTGCCACTGTACCTCTCTTTTGTTCAAAAGGTTTTTCTAATCCACCCCTCTTGGATTTGGAGTCACCTGTTCAATGATTCCAAATCTAAAATTAGTAAAATTCTCACAACTAATGGTGTGTTTAAACAGTGCATTGGTGTCCTTTTTGTTTTTGATGTCACAAGTGTGCTCGTAGATTTTTTTTTTTTTAATGCCTGCTCGGTCTTCCCCCATTGAAAGACAACTTTCACAGGTAGCCAAGTAAACTATACTTTTTGTGGAACAATTCCCTTTCTGAAAAACAACCTTGCTCAAAAGCCTGTTCCACAGGATAATAACAGGCTCTCTGATAATATAAGTACACTGATTGCAACAACCACAGGGTTTGGTACCCCTACCCCGATTGTCCATTACTTTATTCTCCAGAAGACTTTTGATGTTACTTTCCTGTCTTATGGATAAATGTAGGTCCATTACCTACAACCTTATCAATTTCAGGGTCTATTCTAAAAATATTCCAATTTTTCTTAATTTCCTTGATTTTTCCTGTCATATATTTGTACTGTAGAATACATGCTGTATCGAATTTCCTGCGGTTCGGGTCCCCCATAGTGTCTGAGATAATGTGTACATCCCCTCCAAGAAGGGGTTTGTACCTGTTTCCCCATTCCATAAATACCTCATGCATAATAGCATCCACCAGTGTGCCTGGGTATCCTGTCTCACTAAACATGATTTTCAATTCGTCAGACTTCACCTTTAAATCCTCTAGGTGGGAAGTCATGCGTGCCACCCATATAGCCTGCCCTTGGATGATGCTTTTATTTTCAGCTATAGGATGACAGCTGATGAAATATAAATAAGAATTATAGAAAGTGTCCTTTCTGTAAACGTTGGACTTGAAATCCCCCTTGTAAATGGGAAATGATGGTGTCCAAGTAACTGATCCTGTGTGGTTCCCATTGATGTATGAACACTAAAAAATTACTTGAATCGTTTGAATACCAAACAGATTCGTTTAGATACCTACAAATTTTTGACGAACAATAACCCGATCATACCATCTATGTTTGGGAGCCCCAAAATACACAAAAGTATTGTCAAACCCCCTTTCAGGCCTGTAATTTCGGCGAGTGGATCCAAAACGCACCCTCTATCTGTATTGGTTGATAGAACAGTGAAACATGTTGAAAAAAGCCCACATTTAGTCAAAGATTCTAGGTTTTTTTTTTAACTCTGTTGAAACCTGAGTTATGGGCCGATGAGTTGACCTTTCTAACAATAGAAGTAAATTATTTATTCACCTGTATACCACAGGTAGAGGGACTACAGATCTTTGTAGATGCATTATTTTCCTATTCAGACTTGAGTCATGATGAAGTCACATTAGTATGTGAGTTAATGGGCATTATATTGGAAAACAGTCACCTTTACTTTGAAGGGCAATATTTTCAACAGACCGGAGGAGTAGCAATGGGAGCAGCTTGTGCCCCCGTTTATGCCATCATCGTACTGTTAGGATGGGAACGTAAGCATGTGTTTCACTGTGAGTTCTGGAAAAACATCCAATTATAAGTAAGATTCCTGGATTATGTATTTATCTTGTGGAAAGGTAAACTGGAGGATATTGGATGTTTTATCAAGTATCTAAATGATTCGAGTAATTCTTTAGTGTTCACACATCAATGGGATCCACACAGGATCAGTTATTTTGACATCACCATTTCCCATGTTCAAGGGGGATTCAAGTCCAATATTTACAGAAAAGACACATTATGTAATTCTTATTTATATTTCACTAGCTGTCATCCTATTGCTCAAAAGAAAAGTATCATCAAAGGGCAGGCTATACGGGTGGCATGCATGACTTCCCACCTAGTGGATTTACAGGTGGAGTTTGACAAATTGAAAATCATGTTTAGTGAGAGAGGATACCCAGGCACACTGGTGGATGCTATTATGCATGAGGTATTTATGGAATGGGGAAACGGGTGCAAACCCCTTATTGGAGGGAATGTACACATTAACTCAGACATTATGGGGGGGGGCACGAACTGCAGGAAATTCGATAGAGCATATATTCTATCTACAGTACAACAATATGAGAGGAAAAAATCAAGGAAATTTTAAAGAAAAATTGGAATATTTTTAGAATAGACCTTGAAATTGATAGGGTTGTAGGTAATGGACCTATATTTATCCATAAGACCGGAAGTAACATCAAAAGGTTTCTGGAGTGTAAAGTAATGGACAATCGGGGTAGGGGTAACAAACCCTGTGGTTGTTGCAATCAGTGTAATTATATTATCAGAGAGTCTGTTATTACCCTTTGGAACAAGCTTTTGAACAAGGTTGTTTTTCAAAAAGTGAATTGTTCCACAAAAAGTATAGTTTACTTGGCAACCTGTGAAGGTTGTTTGGCCTTCTATGTGAGCAAGACCGAGCGGGCATTAAAAAGCAGAATCTACAAGCACACTTATGGCATCAAAAACAAAAATGTCACCAATGCACTGTTTAAACACACGATTAGTTGTGAGAACTTTACTAAATTTAGATTTGGAATCATTGAACAGGCGACTCCAAATCCAAGGGGGGAGGTGTTGGAAAACCCTTTTGAATAAAAGAGAGGTACAGTGGCAACTTAGATTAGTCGCCATGGTTCTCCCGGGTTTGAATGAGTCCATTACTATCACACCGATATTGAAGGAGAAAGCAGACAAAGTATGAGGTCAGAAATACAAGGCATATAATATATTGTTTTTGTGTTACATGCATTATAATATTAAAATTTTGTATATTCGTATATCTTTATCAGAATGAAGGGCATATACATAGAAGATAGAAAAATGTTTTGTGGTTTTAACTTTATATTAGTGTTCATTATTTGACTGGTATTTTAAAGCATTTTAAAGTATACATATGTATTTACATGCACTTCATGGTAACATCAGGGGTTAACTTTTGAGTTTTTCTCTCAGTGTAATTGAAGAAGAATTCTTATTGGTCCCTAGGGGACAAAAAGATGAATGAAGTGCTATTTAAATGTTAAATTGAGATGTTTTCATTTGTTTTCTGATGAAGTCCCTTTTGCTGGGACGAAATCCCTCAATATTTTTACATTAAACGTGGGTTTTACAACATATGGACTCTCATTATTATTACATTTTCCTGGTTCATGTGCCTGACCTGTTTATAAGACTAAAGGGACTGAAAACATTTTAACTGCTTGTATCTTGCTATCAATATCCATATAACAGAGCAAGTTCTTCTATTCAGTGTTGCAGTATTTTTTTCAAGTGGGGAAGTCCTCTACCCCAGTGACCTGATGCCTAGCCAGTGTACAGCAACTTTAGCTACTGCAAGTATGTGGGACGTCGTATATATGTTCTGATATAATCAGCCATAAAAAGATGTCTGCATGTACAGTCCTCTGAACTTTTCTGCTGCCATTCAGAATGCTTGATTCGTACATCAATCTGCTGCCTGAATCCGTTTGTTGCTGCCTTATTTCAGATAAGTGCACCATTGGGGATTTTTTTTTGTTACTGCCTTTTGTATTTAGTTGATGTCATCCAGGAAGGGCAAGTGTAGGTGTGAAAGGCAGATTCCACATAAAGATAGCCACGACCTTTGTTTTCTTCTGCCTAGGCCCCAATCATGACCACCTTTCCTGTTCTGTCTGTCAGACCTTTGTTGCTAAAACTTTGCATAGCTGACGTTCGGCTTTAAATCTCTGCTTAGACAATCAGAGGCTTGAGGGTTTGGTGGGGTCCATTGGCCAAGACGATTTTGAAGAGGAAGGTTAGCAAACCTAGGCCCGAGTCCTCTTCAGCTGTGCCTCTAAGTTGTAACATATCCCTTGTGGTCAGTGAAGGTCCGGTGTTGCACTTGAAGGTTGTGTTTGGTTCCTCTGTGGATACATCTTTGGAAGCCACTAAGGAATCTGACCTAGGTACATAGAGGTAGTGCAGACGTCCATTTCGGGCGGACAAAGGGAACCACAGGTCGGTGTGCTTGAAGACTCTGGGGACTTTCCTTCCACTTTGACTAAGGATCTACCACAGCCTGCTCTGGACATTAAGCCTACGTAAGGCTTCTCCACTTCACCTCATTTGAAAATGCATGTCAAGAAAAAATGAAAAACTAGACATGCTCAGGCCCCTTCCACTCCTCAGTCTGATTGGGATTCTTTCTCTCAGGGTTTAATTAAGGCTCTGATGGCTCTGAAACCTTCTCCTGCTTTTCCTTTTTCTTTCTTTTATATCTTCTCCTTTTCAAAGAGTTGGGGAACTTGCTGTCTCTGCTGATGGTAATGACTCCTCATCTGACGAAGATTCTCAAGCATATTCCACACAAATTACATCTCCTTTAGCATATGCATCTCCAGAGGAGGAATCTAATAGGGGGATTCCCCAGTAGAAGAGATTTCTTCTGGTGAAACAGTTAACAAAATGAGGGAGTTTTTCAAATGGAACTGTTCTCAAATTTCTAACGAGCAAAAAAGGTATTATGACCTTTTACAAATGGAAGTTCCTTCCCCTTCTGTACTACCTCCAGTCCTGCCAGCCTTCCTGAATGCTTTTGCTTCTCCTAAGACTCCTGATTTTCAGGCTCCTGCCCCCAAGATGCCAGACAGAGTTTACAAGGTTCCTGATGATTGTAAGTTCATCTATAATTATCCTTCAGCTGATCCAGCTGTTGTTTCCATAGATTCAGACAAGTCTTCCCGCCTGTCCCCTTCTGCTAAAATTCTTCCTTCTGATAAGGATAGCAAAATTCTGTAGAGACGTGGTAAAAAGATTTACACATCCTCCACTTTAACAATCAGTGCAATGAATTACCAAACCCATATATCTAGGTATTCCTTGGCTCTAGTTTCCCAGGCTTCCACAAGCTTTTGTTCAGTTATCATATTCTGAGGGTAAAACTCAGGTTTTGTCTCTCTCAGCATCTTCTTTACAAGTAGCTAGACATTCCATTAAGTGCAGCAATGATACTGTTGCGGCATCAACCAGAACTGCTGCCTCTGCTTCTGTATTTGGGAGATGCTCCTGATTGAAGCTTCAACCATTACCAGATGATATTAAAGCCAAACTGCTAAGTGCACCTCTGGATAGGGCTGCTGTTTTTGGCTCAGCAGCTGCATACTTAAGATTCTGCAAGATAAAGGAAAGGAACTTCAAGATTTGAGGCACCTGTTTGTTTCTCCTGTTGTGAAGTTCCATAGGAATTTTCCTGTTAAAACATATTTTGTTAGGAGACCAGTTCACTTGTTTTCTACCTCTGTTTCTGCTTTTAGGCCTAGAAAGTCTGTTAGGAGGCCTCATCAGTCTAAACCTACTGCTTCTATTCCTTCCACTCAGCAGCCTTTTCAAGCCAGCCCGGCACTCTGTGGTTACCAGCAGCCTCTTCCAAATCTTATTCCTCTATCTTTTCATCTCTCTCTCCCTTTTCCAGCTTGGACAAATATCACTCAGGATTCTTGGGTTGTGTCTATTATCCGACAGCGATACTTCATGATTTGGAAAATTCTTCCTCCTTTCATGGGAATTCCACACCCCCCTTCAAGTTAACTCCATTTGTTTCCAGAGGTTCTATCTCAACTACTTTCTCAAGGTACAATTCAGAAGGTGTCATCGGATCAGAGAGGCCAGGGGGATTTACTCAAGGATGTTTCTGGTTCCCAGAAAAGATGGTCCTTGGAGACTAATCCTAGATATTGGGCAGCACAGTGATGCAGCGGTTATCATTGTAGCCTCACAGCAAGAGGTTCTCTTGTTTGATTCTCAGCTGGGGTGCCTTCTGCTGGAGTCTGCATGTCCTCCCTGCATTCACTTGGATTTCCTCTGGGTACTCCAGTTTCCTCCCACATTCCAAAGTCATGCATCTGGAGCATTTCTCCTTGGGCCTCCTCTGAAAATATGCTCTGTTCTAGTCTGACTTTCCTGGTCAAGAAATGTTAAATAAATCTTTCCCACTTAAACACTTTCCTAGAAATTCAATCTTTCCACATGCTGTCCTTACAAACTCTCTTTCCTCAGTCTTGCATGGCCTAGACATCAAAGATGCTTATCTACACAGTCCTGTCCATCTTCTGTGCAGGAAATTTCTTTGTTTCTTGGTGGATTCTTTGCAGTTTTAGTTCTCTGCCTTGCCTTATGGTTTTTCCACTGCCCCAAGGGTATTCACAAAGTACTTGGCCCATGTGATTGCTTCTTGAGAGTCCAGGGTATTCAGGTATAGCCATACCTGGATGATGATCTCTTCCTGGGTTCCTTTGTCAGATAAATTGTCTCAAAACCTATAGGTGGCCATTCATCTCCTTCAAAGTCAAGGGTTCACCATAAATTTCAAAAAAGAGTCCATAACAAGATCACATTTTCCTAGGGTGCAGGTTCCTACAGACGAGGTTCAGTCCCTCATTGCCTTTCTGGAGACCTTCTACCTATTCCCTCCATTATAGCTAGGGAGTTTCTAAGACTTCTGGGGGTCATGGCTTCCACAGTTCCTATGCTGCTTTTTGCAAAACTCGAGGAAATTTCAGTAGTTCCTAAAGTCAGTCTGGATGCAGCATGCTAACCCACTAGACTTTGATTCCTCTCATTTCCTGCTCTAAAAACAGAGTTTCTTTAGAGGATTTAACAGCTTACTTTGAATCCTGGCCGTCCTCTTCTTCTGCCCCAGACATCTCAACATCTGTTCATAGACTCCTCAGGCACAGGCTGGGGAGCAACATTTGCTTCCAAGAAGGTTCAGGGTCTTTGGCCTCCCTCTCAAACGACAGAGCATGTCAACAACAAGGAAATGAGGGTTCTCATTCTGGTCCTACAAGCCTTTCATCCTCTCTTTGAACCAGGCCCTGTGAAAACATTTACAGACAACACCATTGTTCTCTGGTATATAACTATGCAGGTAGGGATGAAGTCTTACATTCTTTGCAAGTTAGCTCTCAAGGCATGAGAATTGGCAGTTCAGTACAATGTGACTCTACTTGCAGTTTACATTCCTTCCACTCAGAATACTGTGGAAGGCACCCTAAGCAAGTCCATGACTCAATCCCCACAAATGGATGCTTCACAGGGATGGGTTTCTGGACTTGGTCCACTGGTGGGGTATTCCTCTTCTGAATCTATTTGCCTCTCCTCTGAACATACAAGTTCCTCTGTTTTGTGCCAGACTTCCACATCCTCTGGCTTGGAAGGTGGACACCCTAGCCTTCTCATGGATGGGGATGTTTCTTTATGCACACCCCCCTTCCCTCTCATTCAGAAAGTTCTGCTAAAAATTCAACAAGACAAACCAAAAATCTTGCTGATGACTCCCTTCTGGCCATGACAGCATTGGTTCATTTTTCTACATTTAACAAAGGGCAATCATCACAAGTTACCTCACAGAGTGGACCTGCCCACAAAAGACAAGGGATCCCTGCTTCATCCACATCTGCCAACCTTACAACTGACCCTGTGGGTGATCAACTTTTGATTTCTTTTATGCACCATTTTTCACAGGATGTACTTAGGGTTTTGCAGGAGGCCAGGAAACCCAATACTAGAAAATCTTGCATATCCAAATGGGAGAGATTTTTTTATCTGGTGTCTCTCAAGACAACTGGATCCATTTTCAGTGGATATTTCAGTAGTTCTTTCTTGTGTGAATTACTTAACAGTGACTCGTCATACTCATCGGCGAAAGTTCACTTGTCTGCTATTTCTGCATGTCTGCTATTTATCTCCACCTTTAGCTTCCAGATTGGAGGTAAAACTTTTCCTTAAAGGCATCTTACATATTAAACCTCCCAATAAAACAGTTCCACCTATTTGGTATTTGAACTATGTCTTAGAACTCACTGTAGCTCCTTTTGAGCCTGCAGCCTCAGCTTCCTTAAAGTTTTGTACTTGGAAGACAGTGCTTCTGTTACCCTTGACATTTACCAGGGGGGTTTCAGAGATTCAGGCTTTGATGCTTCCCCACCTTTCTTGGATTTCCACAAGGATGTGGTTTCACTGCATACCAATCCTTCTTGTATGCCTAAGGTAGTGAATGAGGTGTCTCTTAATCAGTTTATTCAATTGCCCATCTTTTTTCCTTCTCAGTCTTCTGTTGAGAGGATCTTGCATACCTTGGGTGTACCAGACAGCTTAGATTCTACTAGGAAATCTGATTGGCAATTTGTTTCATTCCATCCCAGGGCTCTGGGTTTGCCTGTCTCTAAACAAACAATTTCTTCTTGAATTTCCAAGGCTATTGTGTTTTGCTATGATTTCCATGGTAAATCTCTCGCTGTGCCTGTTAGGGCTCATTCTACTAGATTTGTGCCTTCCTTAGGGGCATTCTTTAAAGGTTAGGATACTAATTCTGTTTTGGAGGCTGCTACTTGGTCTTCTGTGCACACTTTCACAAAACATTACAAGCTGGACACTGTTTCTAGCTCAAGAGCAGGGTTTGCTAGGGCCATTCTCCATGGCTTTGCTGAAAATTCTTCAGTGAAAAGTTCTTCTCCTTCCAGGTTTATACTAAGATTTGGTATTTCTCCACATGTAAAGAGTACTGCAACATTGAAGAGAAGGACATAGAATAATTGTGTAAAATCTTAACATAACAGTAGATGTCCTTCTCTTCTGTGTTGCAGTATTCTGTCCCTTCCGCCTTCCTCTTACATCTTGTTCCTTCCTTGGATTTTTTTTATTTAGTTCTGGTGTTCCTCCTGAGGCATTCAGTTCTGAGGATTGTGCATATGGATCTCCTTTTATGGCTGATGTAGTCAGAAAATACATGTGACTTCCCACATACTTGCAGTAGCTAAAAACTGTTGTATACTGGCTGGACGTCTGGTCGTTGGGGTGGAGGACTTCCCACATGTAAAGAATACTGTAACACAGAAGAGGACATCTGTGGTTATGGTAAGAGTGTACACAACTGTTCTTTCCATTTTCTCAGTTTTTATATTATCTTTTTAGTCTTTTTCCACATATCCTTAACTGCCACACCGGTATCATTTTTAATCCATACTCCTAAATACTTCATTTTAACATGTCCCCATAAATAGGGATATTGCTGAACCAATTCATATGTGGGTACATAATTTATCACTATTGCTTTTGTTTTAGCTTCATTAATTTTGTATCCCAAAAAGGTCAGAAACTGTCATAGTATTTTCCACAGCACTATAATGTCCCTTTCTGGTTTTGTCAGGTATAAAATAATGTCATCTGCAAATAGAGCCAGCTTTTCTTGACTACCACACCAGTTACATCCTTGAATTTCTAAGTCCCTTATTTTCTTTGCCGGTGGTTCTAAATGTAGTTCAAAAACCGGGGAAAGAGGACACCACTGGCTGGTACCTCTGCTCAAGCAGAGATTATCAGGGAGGACCCCACCCACTTTAATGTTCGCTTCCAGTCCTTCATATATCCTCCTAATCAACCTTATAATTTTATCAGGGAATGCAAATGCTTCCATTGCTCTGCTCATAAAAACCCAGCTTACCATGTCAAATGCTTTCACTGCATCAAGACCCACCAGCAACAGTGGTATTTTCTTACATTCTGCTTTCCTGTGGATCATCACTGTTCTTTTTATGCTGTCAGCTGTTTGTCTCCCGTCCACAAAACCACAGTGATTCATAGCTTTCAATTTTGACATCGCTTTTGCCATTCTTTTAGCCATTATAGCCATAAACACTTAATAATTATGATTAAGTATTGAAATGGGCGTGTATAAAGCTGGATCTGATGGATCTTTACCCTCTTTAGGTAGTACAGCTAGTAGTACTTTCTTCCAGGGCATTGGTACTTCTCTTAAAATACTGTTCAACAAGACCTTCCAGATTTTCATCAGTTTTTTTCCCTCCTGGCTTCCAAACTTCCACAGGAATACCATATATTCATGGGGACTTTCCTGTAGATCAGTTTATACGTCACCATTTTTATCTTATCTCCTCCTATCCAAACTGTTAGTAATTGTGCCTCATTTACCTCTAACCGTGGCATATTTAATTCTTCTATAAGCATTTCCATTTGCATCTTTTCTTGATTTTCATATTTCTCTGCTTTATACAGACTTTTATAGAATTTCAGAAATATTTCTAATACTTCTACAGGATCCCTTGTTATTTTCCTTGTTATAGGCTCCCTAAGCTTGGTAACAGAGTCATTGTGCTAAAAGTTTTTGTACTCTATAGTTATTACCAAAACACAGATGTTTAACAGCAATCTTTCTAAACACATGCATATTGTTGAGGTAATCCCTTATTTTCAGTTTAGTATTCTGTAGTTGCTCCTCCTCTTGTTCTGTGAGATTCCCCTTATTTTGCAGTACTTAAATATTTGAGTCCCTTTAAGTAATTCTTGTTACTTTCTCCCTTTCTTTTATTTCCACCCTATTTTTAAATTCCACTTTAATTTCACACAGAGGAGGCTCTTTATGCTTCAGAGCAGGTATGACGCATTCTCAGTTGTGTATTCTGCCCTTTGGCTTGTCTGCTGCACCCGTGTTTTTCACAAAATGCTTAGCTCTAGTGATAGCCCTCTGTAAGGGCAAAGGAAATTCAGATTTACCCTTACTTAGACAATTTCCTCATTCAAGCAATAAGCCTAGAAAAACACAAACCTTACTAACCTCAGTGAGATTCATTATCAAGATGCAAAAATCTCAAACAAACCTGACAAACAGGATTGTGTTTCTGGGAGCTCTACCGGACTCGACTCTTAAGAAGGCTTTCCTCCTTCCAGACAGGATACCTTCCTGTCTACTTCAGAATGTTCTTGGTCAGGAAATACCTTACAGCCAGAGAGTATCTCAGGGCCCTGGGATACATGGCCTGTTGCATTCTCATGATCCCCTTGGCCAGACTAAATATGATAAAACTGCGATGGTATCTGAAAGTTTGGTGCCAACATTCTCAGTATCTCACCTTCAGAATAAAACTACTTCCTTGCCTCAGGAAAAAGTTTGCTGGTGGGTCCAAGCATGCTCCTTCAATCTTGGCCTTCCCTTCAGGTTCATCCCTCAGGATCAAACTCTGAAAACAGATGCATCAGAAAGAAATAGCCTGTTGACCCCACTAGGGTTGGGAGGGTGGCCTAATGGTTGAGGTGTTTGCCTTACATACACAAGGTGCAGGGTTTGAGTCTCACAATGGATAATTGGCTAGGCTTAAAATGGCTCGCAAGGGCAGTTAGCTTAGTACTAATCTATGAACCTATGAACCTACACAACTTCCAGACTAGAGGCAGATGGAAAACTCATCATCCTAAAAGAACTAATGACAGTCCTAAAAGGCTCAATTGCCTTTAAAAAGAAATGGAAATCGTATGCTGTCCTGGTGAGGACAGACAATACCATAGTTATGTGGTACATAAACAAGTGGGGGGACCCACTCTTACCCCCGTTTGCCACCTAGCCATGGACCTTTGGGAAACAGCAAACTCCCAAAGGGCTGTACCTCATAGCACAGTACATACCAGGAGAAACCATTTAACTAGTGGATCACCTCAGCAGAAGCCTGTCAGACCCTCACGAATGGCAACAATGTCAGGAAGTACTTCTCAGCGTAGTCAAAAAATGGGGTTTGCTACAGATGGACTTTTTTGCCACCGAAGAAAATGGTCACTTAGAAAAGTTTTGCTCCAGTAAGAAAATGAAGTCAGCCTGGAAGATGGATGCCTTTTCCTTTCCTTGGAAAGACCTGTTCCTCTATTCCTTCCCCCAATACCACTGCTACCCAGGGTATTGCTGAAAATAAGGGAAGGGAGGCCAAGGGTAATTCAGATAGTCCCAGATAGGCCGAGGCAGCACTGTTACCCTCTGTTGCTCAGTCTAAACAACAGGGAGCCATGTCTGCTGCCACAGAGAGTAGATCTGCAAATGCAGAACAGGGGCACAATAATACACTCCAACCTGCACTCACTCAAACTGATAGCTTGAATGATACCTTGATTCCATGGAAGCGGCTGCTCCTTGACAAGCAAATACTGGACATCCTAAAAGAAGCCAGGAATCTTACTGTCAAATGGAAAAGATCCATTCTTTGGTGTAGACAAAAAGGACAAAACCCACATGAAGCTCAGATCCCTTTGATCCTGTCTTACTTATCTAGCCTTTTTGAAAAAGGTGTCTCCTACTTCTCTTTAAAAGTTCACACTTCAGCTATTTCTGCCCATCTGCTGCCTTCTCAATCTCCTCTTTTCACATCCCCTTGTAAAACAGTTCCTGAGAGGGGGTGTCCACATTAGGCCTCCCAGAACACCCCCCCCCTCATGACCTCAGTTTCATTCTGTAAAAGCTCACCCCTCCACTGTTCGAGCTAACAGGTTCCACTGATACAAAATTCCTTACTTGGAAGGCAGCCTTCCTGCCAACCATTACCTCAGCCAGAAGAGTTTCAGAGCTTAAGGCCGTTATGTATGTAGAACCTTTCATCGCTTTCCACCAAGACAGAGCATCTCTGAGGACCCACCCCTTCCTTTATGCTCAAGGTGGTGACAAAGACTTCTTTTAGAGCAGACCATACACTTGCCTACATTCTTTCCCTCAAAACAAGGGGGAAAGGATCCTTCATTCTTTAGATGTGAATAGCAAACTACTTGGACAGAACCAAGAATGTCAGGAAATCAGACCAACTTTCTGTGGCCCTTGCCAACAGGTCTGAGGGAAGACCAGTTTCTAAATAATTTATTTCCAAATGGATCTCACACTGTATCTCCTTTTGCTACAGCCGTCATGGTAAGAAGCCTGCTAATGCTGTGTGAATGCATTCCACTAGGGTTACTGCTGCCTCTTCTGCCTTTCTGAAACGGGTGGCCACTAAGGACATTCTGGAAACAGATACTTGGTACTCTTTGCATACCTTCACCAAACCTTACCATCTTCCTACCTTTTCTAAGTCCAGAGAGGGGTTTTCCACTGCCATTTTGCAGGGCATCCTTTCCTGTTCTCAGTCCTTCCATCCACCCTCCTTCCAGCTTTGGGAATCATCCCAGAAGTCAAGACTGCAGCAGTGAAACCTGAAGAACATAGTCGAGTTGTGTATACTTATCATAAATCTAAATATTAGTGTGTATCCACTGTTGTAGTATTCTTTCCCTTCTTCCTTTCCCCTCTGCCATATGGGATAGGCTTGGACATTCATTTTGTCAGTCAGGGTGGACCCCTTCTTCCTTCACACTTATTCTAGAATAAAAGGCACTAAACCTCTGACATTAAGAGCATACTGGGGGGTTCCTTGTTGTGGGCAAGAAAGTACGGAGGTCATGACAGCCAATTCCCTTTATACCCAAACATAGGGACATTGGATAGGGTGTTCTCCAGCTTCAGGAGGACAAGAAACTATTCTCTGGTGGTCGGGCTTGCCAAAGGATTCCACAGCAGAAAATCCTACAAATCAGGATTGCAACAGTAAATACACTCAAACATCTACATTTATGGTAAGTGCCCACAACTATGTATTCTTCCTTCTAAAGAGTGCCCTTTCCACTCAGTCACACAACAAAACTGTGATAGAGTATTTCAATAAATGGAGTAAATGCCATTTTAACCACTATCTTATGAAGCCATGAGACATGGGAGCACATTACAGGTGTCAGTTTCTGTAGCAGGCAGAACAAGTCATTTATTCCCTCAGGAGTGGTCATGCAGTCATTTGTTTGCCAAGAAACTGTTTAATGTTTGAGATCCTCAGTGTTTGACTTGTTTACCTGTCCAGCTGACACCAAATGTAGTGTCCAAATTTCATTTCACTGTCTCACTGGAATGTCAGATGAATGCTGCACTAGCCTACCAGTAGCCAAATGACAATTGTTTAATTTTTCTGCTGTCTTTTTGATTATGAGATTCATATAGAAGGCCACAGTGAGTCTTGCAGCTTGTTTTTGACCCGGAATAACCTTGTTCCATCTTCAACCATTATTACTCCACAGACCTCTAAGGCTTCAGCATTCCAAGATGCTGTTGTCTTACTTTTCCAGCAAGCCTAGCCTGGCCCTTTATTGTCTTAAACTTTTCTTTTGGCTTCTGCAGTTCCAGTGGTTTCCATGGGCCTATTTATTTATTTATTTGTTTGTTTAACAGTGTGGTTTCTATTATTAACTTATGCTGAATGGCTATCAACCCAGAATAATCTACACTGGTAAATGGACATTAATATTCCCTCTAACCAAACCTTGGATCTCTTTTCTGCCCCTCTTCCACTGATCTGCAGTTATGTTTGTAGAAAATTTTATTCTTGTTTGAGTCATTTTTCCCTTAAGATTAATTTGGCAGATATGTAGAAATTACATTCTGGTCAAGATGCAGGTTATCTAGCTTACTTGAAGATCTGTAAACCTTTCTTTCATGAGGCTTTGCAGCTGACATCATCTATGAGGGGCCAACTTCCTTCTTAAGATATATTTATATTATTAATTTTTAAAAGCGTTTTTATTAAATAATCACACATTGTTACAGCAAGAGTTCACAATACATTAATAGAAAGCAGACCTTAAGTTTCCATTATCACTGTGCAGTATACCTTTTCTTTTTCACAATTTTTATTTGTTCCAAAATTACGTAAATTGTTCAGATGTTCTTCGTGTTTCACTGTTGCAGTCATTACATTAGGGTAATCTGCTGGCAGGTAGCCCTCAGTTGGCCTGATTAACAAAGTCTTGGGTCCTGCATCGGTTGCTGTCCCTTCTTCCATGACGTCAGGTCGTCAGGGGTATAAAACATGCAGCCGACATTATTACCTCAGTCTTTCTTGCTGTGCGGTGCCCAAAGCAGAAGCAGTTAGCAAGTGCCGGTCGGCTGACTCCTGAAATTTTCGTTTTAGAGTTTCAGAACCGAAGTCTTCAACTTAAAGCTAAGTACCCCGTTGGCGAAACATTTTCTTGCTCCTTACCGATGTCAGTAAAAATTAATAATTGCATTACTTGTGGAAAGCAAATACCTCATAAATATTTTCATCTGTACTGTATTCCTTGTCTAACTGCAGTGGTAGTGCTGCGGTAGCGTTGTCGCCTCATAGCAAGACGTTGTCCCATTCGATTCTCAGCTAGAGCGTCTTCTGTGTGGAGGCATATGTGAATGGGGTGTGCCTTCGTTGAAGGTTGTGCGTCAGGGCTGGTAACCCGGTACGTAAAAATCCACTACCAATCATTAGCGGACAGGAGTTCCCCTGTGGCGACCCCTAACTGGGAAAAGCCGAAAGACACCAACTGTATTCCTTGTCTAGGCCTTGACCACGATGTAGCTTGCTGTCAGTTTTGTGCTTTATTTAATCAGCGCACTATCCTTCGTCGGTACATTTTTGCCTCTAAATATTTTGGTTTTTAGTTTAATTATCCTGAAATGACGTCGGTTAGCCATCCAATTACCAGAATTTCGAAAAAACGCAAAGATAAAGACAGAGACAGGCCGTTGAGGTCGAAAACTGCAGACAACACTTCTCCTAAGCCAGTCGCCAGTTCGCCAGTACTCAGTGAGGTGCTTTTGCAGCCCCTGATACCCGCTACTTCTGACTCGCAGGCCTCTACTGAGACCCATTCGGTGTCCGGTATGCTGTGAGATACTTCAACTGTGGAACCCGCGGATGTCTCTACCTTGGATGGGTCTGGAGCGACTGTGCAGGCACCGGCTTCTGAGGGTGTATTCAGACCTAGAGACTTGCACATCAAACCAACTCCACCTTCAATACCAAGGCCTAAATCTCAATCTGTGTCGAAAAAAATGATGCCCAGGCCACATGTTCATGACCCTATGCCTAAAAAACAAGTGATCAAAATGGCTGAAGATCTAATTACTCTAATCAGGGGTAGTCAACCCCCCCCCCCCTTCTAAGAGGCCTAGGCCTGAGCCTGACTATGAATCTTCTGATCAGGATTCTGTTTCGTCTGACTCTTCTAATGACCTGGATTTGTCCATACCTACTTATGAGGATTCTGATGCAGAGGATTCCATTCCATCTGCTCCCCCCGAGGATTTCTCTTGGTGAAGCTTTACATACCTTATGGGAGCATTTCCACTGGGAAAGTTAGGAATTTTCTGATTCAAAAAAGAGGCTTAGGGATTTTCTTTTTTTACCTCAGCATAGGCCTTTGGCTATACCTCCTGTACTAGACACTGTTGATGTGTTTTCGGAATCCAGTGTGGCCCCTGGTTCCCTGTCTCCAGCTCCTTGTAAATCAGACAGATACTACAGGGTTCCTGAGTCCCACAAGTTCCTTTTCAAAAATCCTGCTGCAGATCCTGAAACCATTTCTCAAGGGATTAAGGGCATTAAAGGCTTCTACTGCTAAAAATCCTACCCCTTCTGATAGAGACACCAGGGCGCTGGATAGATGGGGTAAAAAGGTTTATACTGATGCAACCTTGGCTGTCAAGGCTTTAAACTGCCAATTTCATATGTTAAAATATCAACAGCATATTATTGGACTGCTTAAACAGAAAGTGATGTTGATTTCTGACTGTGTGGAAAATAAAGATTTACAGGATTTATTGCATTCTGCTGAACAAGTTGGAAAACATACTTTGCAATGTGGTTTTGATTCTTTAGAGGCCTCTTGCAGGTCTGCTGTTACTGGGTCTGTGCTTAGAAGGCATGCTTGGCTTAAGAAGCAATCTCTGCCTAATCACGTTAAAGCAAAATTGTTGGATGCTCCTTTAAATCGGGACCGCCTGTTTGGCAATAAGGCTGAAGAAGTTTTGAAAAAGATGGAAGATAAAGCTAAATCTATTCAAACTGTAAAAGATTTCTTACAAGTGCAACCTCCAAGATTTAGTAGGCACTAGCCTACCAAGAATTGGTCCTTTCCAGCTCCTTCCAGATCCTCTCAAGCCAAATCCAGACACACCAAAAGCACCAGGTTTCAGTACCAGAGGACTCTCAGACCTAAGCAATGGGGGGCCTCCACTTCCAAATCTGGAAATAACAAGACACCCCCCCTATGGTAAACCGTCTCAATGACTTTCCTTTAAAATTACCAAGCACTTACATTTTAGCCACCCTTTTGGGGGGAAAGATTGCTTTTCATGCAAAAAAACTGGGAACTCATAACCCAGGACAAATGGGTTTTAAATATAGTGTTCCAGGGATACAGATTTCATTTTCACATGTTGCCAACAAATGGGTGGCCAGACCTGCCCCCAAATCAGTGGGCAGAGGCTCAGAAACAAGTACTTTCTCTCTTAAACATGGGGGCTATTCACCCGGTACCAGAAGAGGAAAAGGGACAAGCTTTCTATTCTAGGCTTTTCCTGGTACCCAGAAAAGACAAATCATGGCGTCCAATTCTGGACCGGTCTACTCTAAATACCTTTCTGGACATTCCAAAATTCAAGATGCTGACTCTTCAACAATTACTTCCTATGCTAGACAAAGATGCCTGGTTGGAAACTCTAGATTTAAAAGAAGCATACCTGCATGCCCCAATCAGGGAATCTTGCAGAAGATACCTATGCTTCAAAGCAGGCTATTTGCATTATCAGTTCTCTGCACTGCCCTTTGGCTTGTCTACTGCTCCCAGGGTATTCACAAAGTGCCTGGCTCCAGTAATTGCATTTTACAGGCAAAGAAATATTCAAATATATCCATACCTGGACGATTGTCTAATTCAGGCAGAAAACCAGGCCATACTTCTAAATCATTTGGCGTTTGTAAAAAGAGTTCTAACTTGTCTAGGGTACACCATAAACGAAAAGAAATCACAGCTGGTACCCTCTCAACAGATTACATTCCTGGGTACAAGCTTGAATACAACTGCCCAGATGGCTTACCTCACGCTAGAAAAGCAAATTCATTTGGTAACTTACTTCAAACAAGTGGCCACAAAAACCCTGCTATCTGCAAGACAAATACTGCAAGCCTTGGGGTTCATGGCCTCCTGCATTCTTCTAATTCCATATGCAAGACTGCATATGAGAAAACTTCAGTGGTACTTAAAAAGTCTATGGAGTCAACATTGTCACAGCCTGGAAACAATGATTGCTATCATACCTTGCCTATGCCTGGAGTTCCTATTGTGGGCAGAGGCCTGCCACCAAAACATGGGACTGCCATTCACGTTTCCCCCGGCCGCCCAAACCCTAACTACAGACGCATCAGGCTATGCATGGAGGGCTCACCTGGCAGGGAAGTGCACTCAGGGCAAATGGAACCCAAATCAAATGCACCTACATATCAGTCAAAAAGAAATGTTAGCTGTACAGAATGCTCTGACAACCTTAAAGGACTACATTCTTCCAGGACAACTAATGGTAAAGACGGACAACACTACGGTTATGTTGTACATAAACAAGCAAGGGGGTACACATTCCTACCCCCTCTGCAGACTAGCCATGGCATTGTGGAACACAGCCTTGAGCTACCAAGTGCACCTACAAGCTCAATTCCTGCCAGGAAAATTAAAATACACTGGCAGACGGACTAAGCAGAAATCTCATGGACTCACACGAGAGGAGACTGAAACCATGGATTTTCAACATGTTGACAAGCAAATGGGGGAGCCCAGACATAGATCTATTTGCCTCCCTTCGGAACTACCAGTTAGACAAATTGTGCACAACGACTCCCCACAAAAAAGCCTGGAAAGTGGATGTTCTGTCCTTCAGCTGGAAAAAACTTTCATTCTACGCTTTTCCCTCTCTGCCTCTATTCTGCAAAGTTCTGTTAAAATTCAAACAGGACAAACCAAGAATGATTTTGATTGCTACAGACTGGCCACGCCAACACTGGTACCTGCTCCTGCGCAGTGTGTGTGACAAATATCTCAATGGCATCTGCCTCAGGCACCTTCATTACTGTCTCAGCAGGAGACCCCGATTCTGCACCCTCCGCTCCCAACATTGAACCTTGCAGCTTGGCTAATCACTTAAATTCACCCTTAGCATCCCTCAGCAAACCTGTGATGGATGTCATCTTGTAGGCAAGAAGACCTAGTACTAGAAAATATTATGCTGACAAATGGAAAAGATTCTGTGCTTGGAAGCAATGTCAAGGAATGAGCACAGCAGCTCCCAGTTTACCTCAGATGTTACAGTACTTAACTGAGATGCTTCACAAGGGCCTGTCTTTTTCCTCCATTAAAATTCATGCCTCAGCCACTTCAGCTCATTATAACACAGAACCTCCCCTCTTCTCTCATCCTCTGCTCAAGCAGTACCTCAGAGGGGCCAAAAACTTGAGACCACCCTGGAGAGCTCCAAACCCTGCCTGGGACCTTAACTTTGTATTGGAGAAACTCACTCTGCCTCCTTTCAAGCCAGCTTCTACTGCAGACTTAAATTTTCTTTCTTGGAAAATAGCCTTCCTTCTAGCAATCACCTCAGCTAGAAGGATATCTGAGTTACAGACCCTTATGGCAGTGGAGCCTTTCATCATCTTTCATGCGGACAGGGTGTCTCTCAGGACCAATCCATTCTTCATGCCCAAGGTGGTATCCAGTGTGGCTCTTAATCAATCCATTCATTTGCCAATTTTCTTTCCCAGTCCACAGAACAAAGGGGAACAGATTTTGCATTCATTGGATGTTCACAGACAACTTAGTTTCTACTTGGTCAGGACTAAAACACGAAGAAAATATGAACTGCTGGTAGCATTTGATGCAGGGGCAGAGGGAAAGGCTATTTCAAAACAAACCATTTCTAAATGGATAAGCCATTGCATTCATTTCTGTTATAAGCACCATGGAAAAACCTATACCCCAGGGGATCAGATCTCATTCCACCAGGGCTGCATCTACTTCTGCAGCCTTTCTCAGAGGTGTTCCTACCTGGGATATTCTAGAAGCTGCTATGTGGAGTTCAGTTCATACTTTCACCAAGCATTATCATTTACCAATTTTCTCTAAATCCAGAGCTGGCTTTGCCACTGCTGTCTTGCAGGGCCTTATAGCTGGTCCTAATGCTGTATAAATCCATCCTCCCAACCATAGCTTTGGGAATCTACCCAAATGTAATGACTGCAACAGTGAAACACGAAGAACATAGTACAGTTGTGTACACTTACCATAAATGTAGATGTTCGAGTGTATTCACTGTTGCAGTCCTGGTTACCCTCCCTCCAGTCCCCTGTTTTTCTCTGACTACACCTCTTTCTGCTACTATGCTTAAAAGCCTTTTTGGTGTATTTGCTTTTGGTTGGAGGTATATATTGTGTTTTAAATTTTATTTTGCTCCCCATTCGGGGGGGGGGGCACCTGACATCTGGGGCAAGAAAAAACTGAGGTAATAACGTCAGCTGCATGTTTTATACCCCTGATGACCTGACGTTATGGAATTAGGGACAGCAACCGATGCAGGACCCAAGACTTAATCAGGCCGATTGAGGGCAACCTGCCAGCAGATTACCGTAATGTAATGACTGCAACAGTGAATACACTTGAACATCTACATTTATGGTAAGTGTACACAACTGTACTTTCCTGCGTACCCTTAAGACTAACTCCTGTTAAACATTATTTTGCATGTGGGGATCCCAAAATTCCATTTTTACTGTGAAATTTACGCCTTTCAGTTTCTAAAGATCCTGTCCTGATTCTTTGATTCTTATAATTTGTAGTATTCAGCATTTCTGTATCAGTGGGTTTATATTTTGATTTCAGTTTTCTAGGAATTGCTTTTTTTGGCTGCCTATAGAATTTTAACATAGTAAGGTCTTAGTAAGTCTGAGTAATTCAGATCTTTTATCCCAGCTCAGAAGAAAAGAATGTGTTAATTATTGGATTTGCTCCCACAGGACATCTGTCGAAGTACTATGTAGAGAATTTTTAAAATCTGACAACTTACTACATTCCCAATAAGCATGCTCTCAATGTTATTTTAAGTCATATTTCCAGCATGTACTGTCTTCCTGCTGAAAAATCCTCTGAAGTTTACTTTGGATATAAACATACCCATGACAAGACTTCTGTGCAAAAATCCTAAACATTTTGGTCTCTGCATTGTTGGGAACTTTACAGAATCTTCCCATTGTTCTTTTGTGATTTGTCTCTCTATTTTTTTTCCCAATATTTTCTAGCCTACTGTGATTTTTATAGTTATTGTGCAATGTTTTATACGCTGTATTATTGCTATTAAGAGCATCTTCTATTCTAGACTCCACTAAAAACTTTACCACGTTGTTTTTCTTTTTCACTTGACACACCCTGTTCCTTTCTGTTTACCTGTACTCCATCCACTGATAGAGAAGGCAGTCTACAACCTCTAGTGCATAGGTACGCTTAACTTCATCCCATTCTTACCTTTTGCTCCAAAGTTATTTGTGTTCAGATGCTTGTTTCATTTGCTGATTTTCTTCAGTACATTCCTCTTCCTCCTCAGTTATTGTTCCCCACTTTGCAAACATTCGTGTTGGTATAATCTTGTTTATCCATTCCTCTGTTGCCTTTGTTGTTAAAATATTTCCTGATACTTTAGCATTCATGCAGAATATTATACGTATAGTGTTCTCCATAAGGATTTGCTTCCAAAATTCTAGTGTTTGATTTATAACCTTCTGCTTGTGTTATGTATAGCAACCTTAACTCTAAATTTAAAGCACCCCTTCAAGTCAGGTAAACTTAACCACTTTGTTTTGTGGAATCCGTTTAATTCACGCAGTTTTACCATATTTCCCTTCCATTGAAATTCTTTAAACCCTTAAGTAATGATGCAGAGAATAGACAAGGGGGCTGGAATTTACTGGAGGAAGATGGCAAAGGAACCAAGGTATTGAGACCAAATTAGAGAAGGAAAGGTAATAGAATGGGAAGAGTCCAGGAAGACATTTGGATTGCAAACTGATTGTCATCCGTATCAGTGATTGGTATCAAGGGTACAGACAAAGAGAAGTGGATAAGGGAATCCAGAGTGAGTTTTTAATTGAATCTAGAACAGAAGCTGTTGAGAGGGATAATTAGTGGGGCATAATAACTACAGGATTCAATTAGAAGAGGGCATAAAAGATAGGGATGAAATATTAGATATGCGGTTTGCAAAGAAGGCATATGTATGGCTCCCAAGTATGTAACAAAATCTAGAGTTATGATTTTTCCTGGAAATGTTTGCATAGATACTTTTATAACACAAACTCCAAATAATTTTTCCTCAGGTAGATGACAAAAGGTGGAGGTATGATGGGGAAGAAAGAGGTAACTGGGAACGTGTGTTTTGGGAGTATGAGTTAGCAGAATTTATAAATACCATACAGAGTTCTGTGTCAGAAATGCTGGGTGAGCAAATGAGTAACTAAGGAAACAATTTTTTTTTTTTTTTTTTTTTTTTTTTTTTTTTACTACAGATGCGGTACAGGATCTGAATTGTCTAAGCACAGTAAGGCTTAAAGTTTAATTCAGGTGGCTGCCGAAAAAGCAATCACTATAAAATGGAAATCAAAATATAAACAAACTATAATTGAAGTACTAAACATTGTAACAGTGATAAAAGAACATAAAGTGGGATCTTTAAAACATAGGATAGGAGTAAATTAGATAGAAAAATGGAAGTTTTGGGAACAGTACATGCAGAAAAATATTTGGAGAGAAGACAGAAATTGAATAATTTATGTAATGTTGCTTAGCTTATATGATATATAGCAATAGATGTAAATTGTAATGTTTCTAAATGTGAACTTCTTAATATGGTTTCATTATTTTATATAAATGTAAGTTTACTAATGTCAGAATGGTCATCCACAGTTCTGCTCTGGTTGATAAAAATACAAGTGACTTGTATATAAGAATAAGGGGAATAAAACCTTTTCACTGCTTGTATCTGTGTCCACAGTCAAGTCCAATTTATGTTTATCCTCTTCTCACATATCCTTGACTGCCATAAGGATACGTGCCCAAGGAGTGGCGTACGGCAACTGTGGTCCCGCTCCACAAAGGCGGTGCCTCTACGGACCCTGGTAATTACCGCCCCATAAGCTTAACAAGTCTAGTCTGCAAAGCTATGGAGAGGATCATAATGGAGCTCATAAACAAAGATATAGGGGACTTGCAGACATTGGACCCGACCCAGTTTGGCTTCGTCAAGGGCAGATCATGCCTTTTGAACTTGGTCGACTTCTTCGAAACAGTCACTAAGGTCATTGATGAGGGAAAGGCAGTCCATACAGCCTACCTTGACCTTGCAAAGGCTTTCAACACAATACCCCACTCGGGTATTGTAGAAAAACTTACCAGCTTAAATGTAAACCCATATGTTACAAGATGGGTTGCAAACTGGCTTAAGGACAGAACCCACAGGGTTAGAGTTGCTGGCGCTATGTCAGACTACAAGCCGGTCACAAGTGGTGTCCCACAGGGCTTGGTCCTTGGCCCCCTATTGTTCGGCATCTACTTCTCAGAAGTACAGGCCAACATGGGAGGACTTTGGCTGACAAAGTTTGCTGACGACTGTAAACTGGACGCCATAGTGGAAAGTGCATCGGACACGGATATCCTTCAGAAGGGACTCACGGAAACAGATAGCTGGTGCCAGAACCATGGCCTGAAGTTAAACCCCCAAAAATGTATAGTCATAACCTTTGGGAAAAACAAGGTAACCCCAAGCTACCATATAGGTGGCAATCCACTAAGCACAGAAGAGGTTATCAGGGACCTGGGGACCCAGGTTGACAGTGGCCTTTCTTTTGACACTCACATTGCTAAAGTGGTTAGAAAGACCTTCTACATTGCCCACCTGATCATGAAGGGATTCACATCCAGATCTAGTGAGGTCATTGTTCCCCTGTACTCTTCACTTATCAGACCAATGATCGAGTACAATGCCCCATTCGGGATGTATCTCACCCGACATCTGCAGCAATTGGAGAGACCCCAAAAGTTCCTCACCAAAAGGATAAAGGGACTCCAAAATCTGTCATATGCTGCCAGATTGAAGAAACTCCAGCTCTATTCAGTTGCATACCGTCTGCTCAGAGGTGACATGTGCCTGACATACAAGGCCATGTCCAACCCGGAATTAATGGACATGCTCCACCTCACAAAATCCAAATCCACCAAAACCACTAGAGCAAGCAACTTAAACCTTAGCACGGATATAAATAGGACGTGCTGGAGGGATAGATTTATCACTCAGAGACTCCCTATGCTGTGGAATAAAATCACGGTCCATGTGAGGCAGAGCACCTCGCTGGCTCTGTTCAAGAGAAATCTTGACCTGTGGATGGGAGATCGTAGGTTTATCCCGGGAATCATCTCTGTGTCACTGCTGGACAGAGGCACAACAAACTAATGGGCACAGTATTTTTTCATATAAGGGGTGGCGTAAGCCAAGAAAATTTGGGCTAGGCTTATAAATGCCTTAGGGCAGATAGCCTAGTATAAACCTATGAACCTGTAACATAAACATTTTTAATCCCTACACCTAAATAGTGTGTGTGTGTGTGTGTGTGTGTGTGTGTGTGTGTGTGTGTGTGTGTGTGTGTGTGTGTGTGTGTGTGTTTTGCTGAGCCACTTCTTACACGGGTACATAGTTTCTACCTGTGACTTTTTTTACCTTCATTTACCTCATATTCCAAAAGCCTCGAAAATAAAATGTTCACATTGATGAAATATCCTTTTCAGGATTTGTGCAAAATATCTGCAGATAAGGCTAAAATTTCTTGATTACTACAACAGTTGTATCCTTGAATTTGTGAGTCCCTCATTTACTATGCTAACTGCTCTAAGTATAAAGCAAGTAACAGAGGAGAAAAGGAGTCATCCTTAAATTGTTCCTCTGTTCAAGTTCAGTTTGTAAAAGAAGTCCTCATGCCTTATTCTTGTTTCTGACCCTTCACATAGTACTTATTAACCCTTATTATTCTTTAAGAGAACACGGTTATGGCTATTGGCTTACTCATAAAATCCCAGCTGGCCCTATTTTGAATGCTTACTCTTCAAGACTCTCCAAGAATAGTGGTGTTTTCTTGGTCATCACTGTTCTAGTGTTATGAAATGCCTCTCTTCTATAAAACCACACTGATCCATATCAAGCAATTTTGGTAAGATGTTTGCCATTCTCTTACCTAATATGGACACAACATTTTATTGTTTAAAGTCACAATGGGTCTAGATGAATCAGGATCTGAAGGGTCTTTACCCTCTTTTGGTAATACCACCACCACTGCTTTCTTCCAAGATGGTGGCACCCACACACTTTTAATTGTTGAACAAAGCCTTCCAGATGTTTGTCACCATCTTCCCTTCAAATTTCCACAAGAATACCATCTGTTCCCAGAGGTTTTCTTTTGAGTGTCTGATACATCACTGTTTTTTTTTTTCATCCGGTCCTAGCTTGGCTATTAATTGTTGAGCCCTCCTCTTCCTCTAACATTGTCATAACTAAGTCTCTATATCTGTGGCAGTGCAGGTAGCACAATCCCCTTTGTTTACAGGACTTATTTCGCACTGACCCTGATGCAACTATTTTGTAATTATATGTTTACACAATACTAATAAACTACCTTCATGTCATACAGTCAGTGCTTACATTTAACTCTCAGTAACTTGTCATTAAATCCATATATGTTGAACAACTATTTTATCTTGTCCTAATAACAAGTTTAACTTAACATTGGTTGGTTATTAAACAAAAATACATAAACGCTCAACTATCTGAAATATAATTTGAGATCAGGAATTAACTAGTGATCATATTGTTTTGTTTCCACTGCATTGCAAACCTTATCCATTGGACTAGCGGCTTCATGCTTTGTAATAAAATTATTAAAAGAGAACTCCACCCAAAGGTCTAGTTTTTATGTACAAAAAGTGATTTTCCTTCCCTGTAATCCAACACTAAACATATCACATACACAAAAAGCAGAATTTTATAATTATTCTGTTTGTTTTATGTCTGAACCTATTTTTATTTGCATTTCTTTCCTGCATTTGGCTCTTCATGTTATATCACAAAGGCTACTGAGAGTGACAGAGTAATTAGGTTAGGTCACGTATTCCAACTACAAAACCATTAAGAAAACCATGCCTCTTAAATGACATTTAAATGTGCTTTATCAGTCACAGATTGTCAGCTTCAAACCTCAGGCAAGTAGTGTAGCCTGGACTCTGAAGAAAAGCAAGGCTTTCAAGCTTAGTTTTTAGGTACAAATAAATGGTATAAATGGTTTTTAGGTACAAATAAATGGTATAACTCAGACTTATTTGTCTTTTTTATTTAATCAAACTCTGAGTGCCACAAAGAAAGAAAACATTTTCATCTTGCCCTTTATTTTCTATACTTTGAGTTTGCTTTTTTTCTATACAGTATTTTCTGTAAAAGTGCATATTTCTTCTGGTGTTACAGCCTTTTTTTGTATTTCATGCAGAGTTTTGTTGAAACAAGGCAGTGAGTTGGTGAAGGAAGATCAAAGAGTCTAATTCTAGCTGCAATATTAGGACCTGTGGGTGCACCACAAACCTTATCAGCTCAAGTAACATCTGCTAATCACAGGGGTCATTTTGATCTGCAGTTGTTGCTTTGAAAAGCACAATTAACTCTGTTACAATTTCAAGCCTGTTATTCAAACATTCCTTAAAATGCTGTCTCTGAGGTGGCCGATAATGGAAATCAATGGAAGTCAAGTTATTGAAAATGTGGATTGATAATTACAGTCAGAAGTAAGCAGTCACAATACTGCTGTAAGTTGATAGAGAATACCACAATAAATGATCCTCTCATCATAGGGATTTCTCTAAAATGACACCAGGAAGGTGAAGACATTGACTGTAAACCAAACTCAGCCTACCCATGGCCGCCTCCAAGTGTTTGTGGTTTAACAGCTTTACGTACCCACCTCCTCATTTGTCTACTTCAACCCTAATTTTAGATCTGTGTATGCAGACTGATCCAAGTTCAGAAAAACAAAAGTTTGTCTCACTTCATCCCACTTCATTGCCTCATCTCCTTTTCTCATCCGTTCCCTAAAACATGATTCTTTGTACTTTCTTTTCCAAATACTCATTACATTTTCTTCTATGACTTTCGTGTTATTCTGTATAGTATAGCTTATAGGTGTTGGTCTATTTTTCCAGGGTCTAATTTCCTTTTAAGTAAATGCTTAATAGTTTTATGTATGTAAAGCTGTATGTAGTCTTTATATTCCTTTCTTGAATCTCCTCAAATGTCCATGTACAGTCATGTCATTGCCTCATCTGACACTATACATAGCACATGCTTCTATTTGAGTCCTAAATCAAATATGTTAATGTAAGTTGTGTGGCATAGTATACCTCTAAGTCTGGATGTCCCAAAACACCCTGTTCTTTGTTCTCAAGAACCTCTTTCTGAACAATCACATCTCCAACATAAGTCCCTTTTCTAAAGGATCTTTTTTTTCATGTCTCTTAGGGGTGTACAATATTTATGTAAACATCTCCACACACACACATTCTAAAATTTCTTGAGTTATTTGTATATCTACTGTAGTTTTATTGGCCACTAGGGGTCATTTCCAAAACTCCTTCATCTTCCTCTCTTAAAACCTAGTTGCCTCGTGGTTTGGGCGTCTTTTCAGGCTTGTTGGCTGTTGGTGAAGCACCCTCCAAGAGGAAAAAATGCTGAGAGAAGAAGGGAGCCACTTTTGAGATTTTAAGTATTTTTTCTCTGTTTATTTGCGAAGTTTTTCTGCATAGCTGCCTAGCTTGAGCATTTTCTGGCTTGTTAAACTTGATTTCTGTATTAGTAGCTGTATTTAGAGCACAACCAAAAGCTGTTTGCTGAATTTCCTGTTTGCACTTAATTTTAAATCGTTTTTTTCTTAAAACTTGCATATTTTCTGTCCTTGACCTAGCAGTCTTGTGTGGGGTCATTTACTGCACTGTTAGAACTTGATATTACTTGTGAACCTCTGCTATCTCTAAAAAACAAAAACAAAAAAAAAAAAAAATCTTGCTTTTTTCCCACTTTTCTGAGAGTTAAAAAAGTTCAGTTACAGGCTTGCTGTTCCTGAACTGTTTGAAAGTTTCTGTGAGGCCATTTTTGCTTGGGCTGAAGGAGGGTCTCTCTGTTGATCAGTGGCAGTGAATAACATTGAGCAGCTTCCCTGCCCCCCGTAGAGGTGGTTACTGACTTGAAACTGTAGTTTTATTGTCCGTTTTGGGTCTATTCCTGCTTCTTTCCAGCCCCTGCTATCAAGCACGCTTTAAAGTGCTGTAACGCGATTTAGCACGGAGTTGCCACTAGAGCAGCATCGGGCAGCGCCGGTTAAACTCTTTCTGGCTCCAGAAAGTCTGTTCTTCAATTTTTCCCTTAGAACTGCTCTGTTAGGAACCTAAACAGTTTACACCTTCACTAAAAAGTGCAGCACTTGTTCCAAATAGCTTTTTCTTCTCAAAAAGCTCAGCACTTGTCTTATAAGCATATCCCTTGTCTTATAAGCATTCTCTTTGCAGGTCAAGCACTCCTATATTATACAAATCTCTCACTAGCAAAACCCCCCAGGAGTGCCCACTTCCCTGCTAAGCCCACTACTTTTCTGTCTCATACCAACTCATAATTCTTTCTAGCATGTCGAAGGGTCAGATGCTGGCGTCCTCTCCTGCCCAGTTGGTGAATCTGGGAATTCTGAGACAATGTTACAATTGCCTCATGTACACGGACAACCCTCTCCTCCTCCCACGTAACACTAACACTTGTGAGAGATGCAGCTATTTAGCCAGACTGGAGGCTGAGCTCTCTCAACTCAGGACTGGCAAAACCAGGCAGGAGGAGAAGGCAGCTACACACACCACAATACCAGTCTCACATAACTCAACCACACCACTGAATCAAACACATAAACACACTAAGACATACTCGGAGGCTCTGAGTAAAAATTTACCTAAACAGCAGAGGCCTCCAAAGCAGACACCCAAGCAACTGCAAACTCAATACACCACACAAACAACACATAAACAACAAAATCAGTGTGCAAAGCAGTCACTGCCCTTAAGGCCAAATACAACACCAAACATACCTGTCATAGGTGACTCCATAGTCAGACACACTGACGTCCCACTCACCAGGCTGAACAAGGAGAGGGTCACGGTAAGCTGCCTAGCGGGCGCTAGAATCCGCCACATAACACAAGCACTCAGGTCACTCCACGGCAAGTACAAGTATGACACAGTCATTGTCCATGCTGGTGTGAACGACCTGAGACGTACCTCCGTGGACTACATGAAAAGAGACATAGAGGAGCTCTCTGATTATGTAGCCCAGGCAGGTATGACCCTGACCCTGAGCAGTATCCTTCCTTCACCAAGAATGATGCCACAATATAGTGACAAGATGATCAGCTTTAACAATTGGCTTAATTTCTGGTGTCATTCAAAGGGGATCCAGTGCCTGTCTGCCTTGGATGACATGCTCGACAAGCCACGCTGCTTCGCAAGGGACAGCTTGCACCTGTCACCCCTGGGATTCCGGATATTGGCTAAGGCTCTTGCCACCCCCATAGTGCCTTTTTTAGGCAAGGCTCAAATTCTAAACCTACCACCCTAGAAAACAAAAACGTGAAGAAACTAAGGGTAATGCTGCTCAATGCCAGAAGTCTAAATCTCAAAATGCACGCACTCGAGGCCCTTCTCAATATGGAGAACATCGATGTCTGTGCTGTGACTGAAACCTGGTTCAAGGCTCCTGAGAACACCCCGGCACCATCAGGTTTCATCTCATATCATGCGTTCTGGCCCCAAAACCCGGACCACACCACAAAAGGAGGGGGTGTATCCATATTCATCAAGGATACCCACACCTCCAGGTTGGTGGCTACGCATGAAGCATCGGAAACCATCCAGGTGCAATTAACCATAGGCAAAACTGCTCTACAATTTGTAGCATGCTACAGGCCACCCTCTCAAACTCAGGAAACCCACACAGCCTTCCTGAAGACACTGGAGGGTATAAATGTATCACCAAACACCATCATATTGGGTAACTTCAACTACCCGAATATAGACTGGGAACATTACTCAAGGCCAAACTTTCTAGCCCAAAGGTTCCTGGAGTTCATAAATTCAAATGCCATGGAACAACTAGTCACCGTCCCCACAAGAGGAGAAAATATACTAGATCTCATCATCACGAACATGGGGACAAAATGCTCCACACCGGAAGTATATCCCTCATTGGTGAGATCAGATCATAAACTAATCTCACTAGAAATCCACATCCCGCCCCCCCCCCCAACAAAAAAAACCACAGTGAAGAACTTCTCTAAAGCAAACTTCACACTACTCAAGACAGGTGTGGTATCCTTCAAGGCCCCCGAGCCAATGGAAACCACAACCCAAGCTGCGGAAGCCCTTACAAATGCCTTCTATGAACACCTTCAGGACTGCATGGATCAGACAATCCCAAATAAAACCAAGACTCTTTCCACCAAGGGCAAACGTCCAGTCTGGTGGACCCCAGCCATAAACAAACTTTACAATAAGAGGAGAAAGCTATTACATGATAGAGCAAAATCCCAAAAAGGGAAGGCATCTTTGATCAGCACTAGCAAGAAACTACGATCCCTCATAAAATCATCCAAGGCCAACTTTGAGAGAAAAATTGCCATAGATTCAAAAGACAATCGTAAGGCCTTCTTCAGCTATGTCAGAAACCTGGGTGGAAACTCCCAGATATGCTCAGAATTAGTCCAAAATGATACAAAAATCACTGAACCCACAGACATTGCCAACATACTGGCAGACAGGTTCAGCGCAAACTTAACCCCCCCTCTCCCCCCAAAAGGAGAGATAACTATCCCAACTGAGTGTAGCCTCCCAGACATCTCAAATGCGCAGGTGAAAGCTGCTCTCTCTAAAGCTAAAAACACAGCATCAATGGGACCGGATGGGGTCCCCGGCTGTGTGCTACATGAACTTAATGAAGAACTAAACCCACACATAAGGCAGCTGTTTAATCTTAGCCTCACCACAGGATATGTGCCCAAGGAGTGGCGTACTGCAACTGTGGTCCCACTCCACAAAGGCGGTGCCTCTACGGACCCTGGTAATTACCGCCTCATAAGCTTAACAAGCCTGGTCTGCAAAGCTATGGAGAGGATCATAATGGAACTCATAAACAAGGACATAGGGGACTTGCAGACCTTGGACCCAACCCAGTTTGGCTTTGTCAAGGGCAGATCTTGCCTTTTGAACTTGGTGGACTTCTTCGAAACAGTCACCAAGGCCATTGATGAGGGAAAGGCAGTCCATACAGCCTACCTTGACCTTGCAAAAGCTTTCGACACAATACCCCACTCGGGTATTATAGAGAAACTTACCAGCTTAAATGTAAACCCATGTGTCACAAGATGGGTTGCAAACTGGCTAAAGGACAGAACCCACAGGGTTAGAGTTGCTGGAGCCATGTCAGACTCCAAGCCGGTTACAAGTGGAGTCCCACAGGGCTCAGTCCTTGGCCCCCTATTGTTCGTCATCTACTTCTCAGAAGTACAGGCAAACATAGGAGGACTATGGCTGACAAAGTTTGCGGATGACTGGAAACTAGGTGCCATAGTGGATAGTACATCGGATGCAGACATCCTTCAGAGGGGTCTCACGGAAACTGATAGCTGGTGCCAGAGCCATGGCCTGAAGTTAAACGCAAAAAAGTGTATAGTCATACCCTTCGGGAAAAACAAGGTAACCCCAAGCTACCATGTAGGTGGCAACCCACTAAGCACAGAAGAGGTTATCAGGGACCTGGGGACCCAGGTTGACAGTGGCCTCTCGTTTGACACTCACGTTGCTAAAGTGGTTCGAAAGACCTTCTACATTGCCCACCTGATCATGAAGGGATTCACATCCAGATCAAGTGAGGTCATTGTTCCCCTGTACTCTTCACTTATCAGACCAATGATCGAATACAATGCCCCATTCGGGATGTATCTCACCCGACACCTGCAGCAATTGGAGGGACCCCAAAAGTTCCTCACCAAAAGGATAAAGGGACTCCAAAACCTGTCATATGCTGCCAGACTGAAGAAACTCCAACTCTATTCAGTTGCATACCGTCTGCTCAGAGGTGACCTGTACCTGACATACAAGGCCATGACCAACCCGGAATTAATGGACATGCTCCACCTCAAAAAAACCAAATCCACCAAAACCACTAGAGCAAGAGACTTAAACCTTAGCATGGATATAAATAGGACGTGCTGGAGGGATAGATTTATCACCCAAAGACTCCCCATGCTGTGGAATAAAATCCCGGTCCATGTGAGGCAGAGCACCTCGCTGGCTCTGTTCAAGAGAAATCTTGACCGGTGGATGGGAGATCGTAGGTTTACCCCGGGAATCATCTCTGTGTCACTACTGGACAGAGGCAAAACAAACTAATGGGCACAGTATTTCTAACGTAAGCCACATAACTTTGGGCTAGGCTTATAAATGCCCTAGGGCAGTTAGCCTAGTATAAACCTATGAACCTATGAACCTATTATGGCTTACTTCAGTTAACCTCCTATCTGTAGTATCATTAATCATTCACGCCATGCTATTTTTACATTAGTACTGAGTTGTCTTCTCAAGTCTAATATTGGCTTATGTGCTGTAATTATTACTCTCTTCTTGTCTGCCATTTCTGTTCTAGTCTCAGTTATAAAATCTACTATTTACGGATTAACAAAATGACTTCCCAACCTCTGCATCTCTTCATAGATCATTAATATTCGACCTGTGTTTGCAAGTTGGTTTGAGTTCAGTAATGACAAAATTTGCCTAGCTTTATCCCATTTTATTACCTCCTCTCCTTTTCTCATCTGCTCATTTTTTCTTTCTTTTCCAAATGCTTCTTATAATTTTTTTCTGTGATTTACTTTTTAGTGTACATAGTATAATCTGTTGATGGTGTTCTATTTTTCCAAGGTCTAACTTAATTCAATTTAGATGTATTAATGCTTTTATGTATGTAAGACTGTGCTTAATGCTTTTCGTTTTCATTTCTTGGATCTGCCCAAGTGCCAGTGTGTGATCCTGTTGTCAGCTCACTGGCACAATGCCTATTATGTGCTTCCAGGTGGCCGTGTTGTCAGTGTTCTTTCTGTCTTGTATCAGTGCTTTTTGCGGAATATATACTGCAGCCAGTATAACTCTCACCCCTTGCAACAATCTCTGACCACCTTAAATTCTCCCTGCCCTAGCATGCATTTGATCCATAAGCTTTAATCAGATAACACGTTTAGTTAATAACAACCCTTTCTTTCATTAAAACAACATGCAGCTCCCTTCATACTCAAGAAATAAACATGTTAAGTATATACTTACTTTTGCAAGCCAGTAGAGCTAAAACCCTGTAAAACAGCACTGCAAAGCTTCTCCTAATCCTTTTCTAACCAAACTCAAACTCCTAGGTTCGTAGGTGTATACTAGGCTAATGACTACAATGGCCTTTATATTATAAGCCTGGCAGTGCAGCCCAAATGTGTCTCACAAGTTATGTTGCAGATGTTTATATATAGGGTGAGTGTTGGTTATGACATGATGTACTGATTTCTGATACAGTTGTCCAGGTTGAGCTTAAACAGGGTTAGTGAGGGACATTGTTTCACATGTATGGGGACCCTTTTCCGGAGAATTAAAATTCTTTGAGATACATTTGTCTCTCCAAAATATCCTGTTTATGTCAAGCAAAATTTTGGAATTCAGATCTAGTAGTTCTGATGCTCTTTGTTTTGTGGATGTGCAAAAGATTTATCAGCAAGGTCCAGGGATGCCTTGTATACCAGGTATAGATAGTCTCTCAGTAGTATGTAGGAGACTGAGCATAGAGATCTGACTTTTAAGTGATTTGCATAAGGGCTTTGAAGTGATCTGCATATCACATTGTGTTTGTCCTACATCCTTTTTGTTAGGAACCTTTGCGGATGTTCCAGTTGCTGCATTTCTTTTCCAGTATATACCAAAGGGGCATTGTGCTCAGTGATGGGCCTGATGAGTGCCAAGTATAGTGGTGCAATGACTTCCCTGGACCTAGATGCTATGCCCTTACCTATAAGGTTGAGCAACATAGAAGGGTTTCCGTATTGTCTTGGACGCATGTTGGTCAAAGGCCAGGTCGATTTCTACATGTGTTCCCAGAACTCCAACTAGTGGGTCAACTCTTAGGGGTATTTTATCGATGACATAGTTTTCCAGGTTAGCTGACTTCCCAAAAGGAAGGTACTATATTTCATTTCTTGGCACTGAGTTTTAATGACTGGCTTTTGCACTAGATGTTTATCTGTGTTAGATCTTCTTGTAAAATTTTTGCATCTTGAGGGGATTCATAGATTGCTCCCAGTTTGCAGTCATCTGCAAACTTAGCCAGAGGACTTTGACATTGGCCTTGATTTCTGAGAAGTAAATGCCAAAGAGGAGTAGACCCATTGCAGAGCCCTGAGGGACTCCACTGGGGACTGGCCTCTTTGTGGAATGTGGTTTCACCAGTACTAACTTCCTGGGTCCTATCTGTGAGCCAGCTTGGCTATCCAGTACATTATATAGAGGTTTATGCTGAATTCCATAAGTTTAACAATGCACAATGCCCAATTGGGGTATTGCATCAAATGACTCAGCAAGGTCAAGGTAGGCAATAAGCACCATTTTACCCTCATCCATTGCCTTGGAGATCTTCTCAAAGAAGTCCACCAGTTTCAGTAGAGATGGCCTTCCTTTGACAAAGCCAAACTGGAATGGATGTAGTATCTGACAGTTTCCTATGTCTTTGATCATTTCCATGGCTTTGCATGTAAGACTAGTCTGACTAACGGGTTTGTAGTTGTGGGATCTGTTGATGGTCCAAACTTATGAAGAGGGGTAATCATTGCAGTCCCCCATTCTCATGGCATGAAGCCTATTTTGAGACTGTAGTCAAATAGTAATGCCAGTGGTCTTGATGGATCATATTTTAGACTATTCAGGAGGCCTCCCGGGATAATATCAGGGCCCACTGAGGCTGTGTTCTTGGGCTTAGCAACCCCAGCTAAAACACACTCTTTATAAATGGAGGGGTTATGTTTGAATGTATTTTCTTGTAGGGTGGCTGGGGATGAGTAAGGGGTAAAGTTGAATCTGAATTTGTCAGCCAGTAGATTTGTTGTATTGCCTGTCTTAGTACATGTGACACCATTAACAACCTTTTCAGCACTCTGCTGTGTGCTGCCTTTGAAGTTTCTGACGTAGCTGAAGAAGGCCTTTAGATTGTCTTTTGCCTGAGAAGCTATCTTGACCTCAGACTTGTATTTATTGGATTTAATTAGCCCCCTTAGTTGCCTGCTTAATTTGATGAGAGAGTTCTTTTCTTTATGAGAGTTGCATGTTGTGATTTTAAACATGGTATTTTTCTTTCTGGAATCCCATGAGGTGATTTGTTTTTGGAATTAGTTTTGGGCTTGCTTTTTGGTAGATACAGCAGACTCTATGCAGCCATTGGCATGGTTGTACACAGTTTCTGTGAACGATTCTGTGTAGGTTGCTGGTTCTCTGGATTTGGAGGGGCATTGAGTTTTGAGTCTGTTGCTCAATTAAAGATAGCTTGCCTTGAAATAGTTCCTAACTGTTACTGGAGTTGAGATGATTTTAATTTCAAAGGAGACAGCTTTATGGTCAGACCTTACAAGGGAGGATGTGGCATGGAGGGGGTGCAGCAGTCTCCCATATTTGTGAATGAGTTCCAGTATGTTTGAACTCCTAAAGGACTCATGCACTAAATGGTCAAAAGTGCTTGTGTTTACGAAGTCTAAGAATCTCTGTGCCTGCAGATTTGAGGCCATGTGGTATTCCCAGTCTATAGAGTGGAAAGTATCCCGTGAGTAAGTTATCAGGTAGGATGGTGAGGGTCTCCAGTGGGTTTAAGCATGTCTTAGAAGTTTTGTGGGTCATATAGGGTGACATTTGGCTTGTTAGGATATGTACTGGATTTTATCTGTGGTGACCTGCATGTGGAGAAACTAGAGTGTGTCATCCTGTTTAACCAATCTAGAGTTACGCTTGTTATTGATTAATTAGGCTCCTGGCATTGACCAGTAACACCTTAAGGTTCAGTTAAGTTGATTTTGTTATTTTGGTAGGTTTGTCAATTTGGCATTCCCTGAAAAAGACTGTGTGAGGAAAGGTAAAGTTTTAGCCAGTATTTGAAAGCCTAATGGAGCATAATTACATTGCTTTGCTTTCCTTTTCGTTATATTCTGTAATTTCTTAAACTGTGTAATAATTTGTAAACATATGTTAAGTTTCAATTTGTATACTGTTTAAGGAGCTTTTCTCCCCAGGCCTCCAATGAAAATGGGCTCTTCTCGGCCCAGTGGACTATCCTGGTAAACAAACTGTAAATAAATAGGTGCAGACCGTCCTTGGAAAGCAATGTGATCTCTTAGCCATGCCTTCCCATGTTGGCAAGTATTAGAACTCCTTAGAATGACACCTGAAACTCAGCCAGTTGTTATAATCAATTATCTTTTGTTTATATTGTGGCATCATCCTTGGTGAAGGTAATATGCTGCTCAATGCTAGGCTCGTTTCAGCCTGAGAGACAGTCAGAGAGATCTGTAATGTCTCTTTTAATATATAGTGTTATATAGTGTAGGGAGGTACATCTTGGGTCATTAATACCAACATGGACTATGGTGGCATCATACAAGTACCTGTGGTGAAGTGAATTTGAGTGAGTGTGTAATGTGGCAGTTCCTGGCTCCAGATAGGCAACTAACCGTTATCTTCTTGTTCAGCCTGGTTAGAGGGGAGTTGGTATGTCTTGCAGTGGAATTCCCTATAAACTAGAGTCCTGAGAAGTGCATTTGCTTGCTTTCTGGACTTTATATTTTTTCTCCAATGAGTGTGTCTGTGATTTTGGTTTTAGGTCTTGCTTTTGTTGAGGGTTTTGGGTTTGCTGAGGATAATCTTTGACAATGGCCAACTCTAATTTATGCATTTGGACGGGAGAAAATCTATTATAAATTACTAACCTGTTTGCTTTTCTTTTTTTTTTGTATTTTAACTTGCCTGGAGCTGACAAGCTCAGTGTCGTATTTCTGAATATGTCCCTCCATCCTTGTCGTACTAGATCCACAAACATTGTTATATTCTTTCTTTTACTGTATTTATCAGTTTGAATTTATATTCATTTCGACATATTGTTTTTCTTCAACTAGTATGCATTTTTAACATTTCCTCTCTTAACTTCATTAATTTCTGATGCTGTGGCTATTTTTGAAAGTTCAAACATATTAATTATCTAGACAAAGCAACTCCATCTTGCTGTAAAGAAACATAGCTTGTTAAGGAAGTCAGTTTGCATTCATCCAGCACAAGAGACAGAATTGGTCAATCTTCAAACTGAAAATCTCTCATTCTGAAACATAATAACGAATATGACTTTATTTCATTTTGTATTCTGTTTGGTTACTTGTTTTCTCACTGGCAGTTACTAATTTAACTGGTTTTGAAATGTCTTGGTGTGCTTCTTACATTGGGCGTCCTTGCTTGTACTTATATTCCCTGCATTTAACCTACTTTCCTCACTCACTTGTTTCCAGAACATTGCTTTAGTAAATAGTAGTATTTATCCTGTGTGTAGTCAGCATACTCGTCTCTCTAACTTTCTGTTCACTCCTAGACCTAGACATAGTGTGCCTTGCCAAAGCTAACTTTAAATATTATTGCCTATTTGTTTTCCATATATATATATAATTTTCCTTGTAGTTCATTATTCAGTTACTTTTCCCTTTCCTTCACCCACAATTAGAACCTTTTTAAAGCAGGAAAAACAGTTTGCGTTTTGAAAACAAACTTGACTTTCATAAGATAGCATGCAGTGTAGCTTGCCTTCAATTAAATTTTAAATTTAATTTTTATGTCAAGGAATTTTGCAGGGAATCTTTTCACTGAAGCATCATAGTTTTGTTCCCTTGCTGCCTTCTTCGGTACTTGTTTTCTTTTTTTAAACATCATTCTTGACTTCACACGTTGCACTGTTACAAATATTTTCCCTTTCTGTGCATTATTCATATGTGGTTTATTAAATAATTATTCAATTTAATATTAGATAGATTGCGCAAGTAATTTTGCCTGTAATTTCACTTATCCTCCTGAGGATTATTGTGTGCATTGTTTCCACAGATTCTATTTATTTATTATGTAGTTTGCACCTTCCATTTTTCTGACAATCCCACCTCCAGTTTGTTTATCTTTACATAATCCAATACTTGTTATGATTGGTTTAGCTGTTGATTTCTTTTTTCTTTTTTCCTTTTTGGCACCCAACCACAGTACACTTAGTAAGTCCTTACTAAGTCTGGACAATTCATTTTCTATATCTCAGCTCAAAATAATAATTTCTGTAAAATAATTTGTTCCCCCAACAATTCTGACAAAATACTTTGCAAAGAATTTTTAAAATCTACCAGTTTGCATTCGTAAAAACATGTCCCCAAGTACCCCCCTCTCCTATTGCACATCTATGAGTTGCTATCTACTTGTAGGGGGATCTCTATCTGCTGTAGGTATAAAAATCCTAAACCTTCTAGATTTTGAGGACTTGGGAATTGTTCAGATATTTTCCCATTGTTCCTTTGTCAGTTCTTTTCTTTTTGCACTTATCTTTATCTTGTACCTGTCAAGGGTCAGTGTAAGTTTTTGATTCAGGTAGGATGAAAACTCAGATTACTGCAAGATACTGAAACTAAGTTACATTTCTCTGCAGAGCCTTACAGAAGGAAGTAAAACATTTCTGTTAATATTTGAAACCAAAATTCATTTTCCACATACTCCATTGTGTCTCTAATCTTTGCTTGTTTCTTTCCTCCAGAAAATAGAATTTCCTCTTTTATCTAGCATGTCTGCATTTTATTCATTATAGATCTTGGCTACGTTCTCATTCTCAGTTTAGGGATATTTACTCAATTTGTTCTTTCTGTTTTAAAATTCAGCAATATAAAGTCCAGTTCATGTGCCAAGGCATATTCTGTTAGTCTTTGCAGTCCTTCACTCTGATGTGTTCTGGTAGTTATGTATACCTCAAGTTGTCTCTGATGTGACCTATCCTTAAGTTCAGCAACTTTCTATTCCATTTGATTTTTATTTTAATTGCTGTTGTACCATTTTTTTCATCTCCTTTTCAGTAGTTTGCATGCTATTTGTTTCATTTGAATGCTTGCTTAAAGTGCATGTTTCCTGCAGCCTTGTGTTCTGTATCTCTGTATTTCAACAGGAAGCTATTTGTATTAAAACATCTCAGTGTGTGTTGAGTCAGTCTTTATTTCTAGGTTGACTCAGGAGTTTTGTTATTCAGCTAACACTACCTTCTATTTTTCCTACCTCTTCTCTTGGCTGCTTTCAGTGCCTTTATGAGTTTTCACAGTTGATCTCCCTTCTGTGTCATTTTTTTCTCCTCCTTTTTGACTTTCTGATACCACAGGCATTTTAGCTACCAACTTGTGTTAATAGTTTCGGGTAATTTGCAGTCATTTTAATGGTTCTTGCCCCAAAGCTCTCGCTTTACTTGTATACTACCATTTCTGTCTTGGAATCCCTGAGCTGTTGTATCTTGGGGAAATTAGCTGTAAACTCTGAGTTCCTGCTACTGATTTCACATCTTCTATACCAAATTTTCTCTTGCATTTCTTTAGCAATGTACACTCACATGTAACAATTTTCCCTTTTAGAGCCTTGAGATACATCCTCAGTGTTGCAAATCAGGTTCCATTCCTTACACTTAAATAATATTCCCTGATGAAAGGTTATTATTTCTCCAGTAATGTCTTATGCTCCAGGACAGTAGTTTTAAGTAGAATATACTTGTAAATGTAATCCTTCACCACTACCAATGACACCTTGCTACTATGTCTGCCATCATTGTCCCCTTTTCTGTTACTCTTGGGGCACCTCTCACAGTCAGTATCATTATTCATTTTTCCTTTGTCCTTGATATTCAACTGACTCTCCATCTTGAAATTATTTCTTTTTCAAATTCATATGCTCTTTAATATGCAAGTGTGTTACCTGTAATATTATTTGCTAAGTACCATTAATACGTTTAACTACTAATCTGCCTTTTGTTTACATTTGTAAGGTCATTTGCATTCCATGTCAATACTGACAAAACAGTCATTTTGATAAAAAGCTATTATTTTCATATATTTTGCATGACTGTTCTTTCGGATATACATTTCCACCTTGCAGCTTACATACACATAATATTTGGCAGGTTGGTCTTGGATGTGGTTGCTTTTTCTCATCTCTATTTAAACCAGTGTCACATTATCTGTACTTTTCACTTCAATAAAAATATTCTGTGAAAATGTTTTCAGAAAATTTGCATCAACTTTTAACTCGCATTAAATGCAAAACTGTACATTTTACAAAAATTAAATCTTCCCCTCCAAATCAATGATTATCCCTACAGGTATTCTAAAATTAAGTTTGACTTTGGAAATACACATGTTGGAGACCATGTTCCCACATAGTCAGATTCCCATATGTTCTCAGTTCGTATCGGTTTCCCTCCCCGATATGAAAAACAACATGCATGCTTTTAGTAAATATTAACATATTTAGCCTTACGAAAAAGTACACGGACTAACCTTAGGTACATAAGTTGTGCACTGTTATGTGCAATGTATTCATCAATCAAATGTTGCCTCTCATTCAGCTACATCACCTAACCTGGGCTAAAAAAAAACACTTTGTCCCTCCTATGGCATATTCTTTTTCACCATTCTTCACTTCTTAATCTCATAGTCTTTTGGTTACTGTAACAACTTCTAGCTACTCACAATGTGGATCTAACATCATTCTCTCCATTCAGCTATCCTTTCATTTCAAATTAGACAACACACAACTGAAGTTGTCATGCAGTCACTTGTAGGTATTTTCTAAATTTTTATTAACAGATAATGACATTTTATAGATGTTTTCTTTTTACTCTTGCTTTCTCTTACTAAATGTAATTCTGATTGTGTGTGTGCTTCTGGGCTGAGAATGAAATTAGTCACTTGTGGTCAGTGTTCTACTCTGCTGAAACAAATTTTAAATAAAACATAAAGTATTAAGGCTGCCAAGTAGGCAGTTTCTTGTATAACTGTTCACTTCCCATGGATTCAGACTTAATTTCTTATTTTACTTTTTTCATTGAACCGCTTGCCGATATCCCTTTAAAGTGTATATTACAGTGGATCTCACAAATCCACAGAAAGAATCACTCAGAACCTTCTGTCCAGACCTGCCATAAAATGCTTGCACCTGTTAGATAGCTTGTATTAAGTCAAAGACAGGTGTTAGTAGAACTACACAGCTATTTCTTTATAAATGAAGTTAGAGCTATCCGGTTTCTTGTTTTGCATAATTTTCGCTCTCTCTTTAAGTTTTAAAAAATATATATTTAGCTTAGACTAAAACTTTAATCTAGACATCCATCTGTATAAAAATGGGAAGTTATTGTCTTTTAATTATATATATTTATATGTAGCAGATAGTGTAGAGAATTAAGGCTATGAGCTGATAATGTGCAGCTTCCTTTGGTACAATGGTATGATTTTGGCAGCCTTCATTTGCTTACTGTGTGACCTTGAGCAAGTCACTCAGCCTGCCTTGGAGCAGTTGTGAAATTATGCTAGGCTTCTCCATGGTTTCCTGAGCCAAATGCCAAGTAACTGTACCTATATAATATCCATCTTCCAGTAGCCAAAGATCACAAGACTATATTAATCTTAACTTTCTTCCCCCACCCAACCTTTCTTATCTGGTTAGAGTTTAAAGTCTTGGTACATTCTAAGAAAGAGAGTACTTCCGTACCTTAGTATCAGTAGCATGTTCAATAGTCAGTGATTAAACTTCCTTCTCCACCTTGCATTTAAAATGCCTTTGACTACATACTATACATAACTACTTTGTACTTGTAACAAAATAACACACAGTTTACATCAGGAAACTTTTATGCAAATATTAAGAGCAAATCTACGTTATTGCCTTGTTAGTGTCCTTTGAAATATTAATGATAAATGGGGTGTCACGGTATGAGTTACAGTTCTCAAACTAGTTTAACATCATTAAACTTACGGTCTGTTTCATCTACCCCTTCTTGCAGAACCAAAGTTCACATTTCTAAAATATATCTAGTAGGATTGATGCTTTACAGTTCTCCCTCTTGATCACTAAGTTCACTTTGCTGCTTGCCATCATCTTGGTTATCATGATCTTGCACATCAGTGTCTGGTTTGAGCCCAAAGTACTCCTAATTCTTCTGGATATCTCCTGAGCTACTTTTGACTGCTCAAGCTTTTTCCATTGGAACAGTGGAAGGGGTTTCACTGGAAAAGTCTTTCTGCTTTATTTATAAATGGATTGAAAAGCAGGGTCATGTTCAACTTGATGGCTTGCTGTTTGTTCCTAAACTTTATTTCCTCCATAGACTGTTCTGCTTAGAAAAACATTTTCATCCCCCAGGAAAAAAATATCCTGAAGACAGTTTTGTATTAACAGCTAATGTTGTTACTCCTCCATCTTGACATTCCATGGTTGCCAGGATAAATTTGCTTCTCTTTTGCATGGTTTACAGTCAATAATAAATTCTCCCAAAAATACTCTGGTATCCCCAGTTTTTAATATTTTACTCTTCTGCTTTGTCAGAAGAAATTGATTATATCTTTACTTATGTATGGGGGAAGAAAATGATTATATCTTTACTTATGTAGGATTTCACTATTTTCCCAATGGCTTTATGTGGACCTTAAACATGTATGCTTAAAATCTTGCTATGGAGCAGGGTTTTTCCCTGCTTGCTTTGTCTTCTAATTATTTTGTTTCTGGAAACATCTAGTCTTGAGAAGCCTCATATTCGGTCAGCCTTTTCTTCATTTTTCTCTTTTTGTTAATTATCAGCTCATTTTAATGACTACTTAAAGCATCTGTTTTTGTTTTTTTCCCAGCCTTTTGGTTTTATACACTCATTAAGTATCTCTCTTGCATTAAACACCTCTGAGAGCATTTTATTTTTCCTATAAATTATTGTTCTAAAAATGAAAAGTGAACTGCTTCTAGCAAAACAGCTGTGAGGTTGTTCCAACCCAAACTTTTTCTTCTTTCCTGTTGATTGATAACTTGGCTTTTAAAAATTCTCAATTTAGTCAACATCTTGCATAGTCAGCCACCATCTGGAAGTCCCAAGAAGTTGTCATTATTCTTGAAGTTTACATTTCTAACATTTGAGCACTTTGCCCTCAGCTGAATTGAAGGTCATGCCCTAGAAGACACTGTTTCCGGTGTAGTTACATGCATTGATTTCACTGAGACATGCTATGAAGAAAAATAATGTTGGACCGATGCTGCTGGGAAGTTGGAACCCAACCATACTGGCTTTGATTAGTGGTAGGAAAGCCATACAGATGTCTTGAGATGGAAAGTCTTAAAGTCTTACCTTGTTTTCCATAATGAAAATGTAGCACTTAGAACTTAAATGTGTTCTTTATGCTCAGAGTTGCTACCTACTGTATGTTTAATCAGTTCTGCTTGCGTATGTTTTTTTTACTAACTGTTTTAGTGTGGTGTATATCCACGATGTGGATGTTCATAGATAGCTTACATTTTACTAAGCCTTTCTGCAAGGAGGATCACTTTAGTTCCTTTACTAAATTGAAATTGGGAAGAAAGTTGTATTGCTTTTGTTAAAAAAAAAAAAAAAAAAAAAAAAAAACATGGGAAGAGACCTGCAACACACTGAGCACATTGACTGTCTCCATAGTTTTACTTCATAATGCCAATTCAGATGTTTGTACAGAAGCAACTTTGTTTTTTCTGACTACATTTGTCTAATATCATAAGCTGGATATTATTTACAAGTCCATGTCCCTTCGGGGATATTTTCATCAGGGGTATGTTCCATGAAAATGACCTTCCAAGAAGATTAGCTGATATGCTGCCTTGTTGCTAATGAAGATGACTGAGGGCTATATTGTTACCACAAGGACAGACTTGTAAGAACATTTATCTTTGGCAATATAATCTCTTTCCATTTCCCCACTTTTGTCTGATCTACCCTGTGAAGATTGGGTGAAGATAGGTGAAGGCTACAAGCCTAGCCAGATAGAATTTTGGAGATAATTCTGTCATCTGTAAATATTAATGTAAACCACAGGCTCGTGTCTTAAATGGTAAAAACAGTGTTATATGTGGAACTGAAAAAAAATGTAACAGTGCACTCTACTGACCAAGTAAAGCATGCTGTGACCCTTTGATATTAAAACTCGGAGCCAGTAAGTCTAGAGTGAGGCATCATGCCTGTTGTTTTAAGGCCAGAGTTAATGGTCAGAATTTGCATGCATAAATGTCCTTTATTGCTCTGGTTTCTGCCCAGAGGTGAAGAATGTAAATGTAGTTTCTGTTAGCCTTGGGAACCTAGGGAAGTGTGAAGAATGATGTAATGTGAACCAGGAATGTGATTTTAAAAACAGAGAGAATCCGAGAGCATTAAGCATTTTTGTCTTGACCATCCGACTCATCAGCACTGTCTTGCTCTATATGTAAGTTTATCTTAGACTTGTGTTTTCTCTTAGAAATAGCTAGAAACTAGAAAGATTAGACTGTGTTTTTCTGTGATGTCAGAACTGTATTACTGAATTATTTTAAGTATTTCTCTGTGATCTCTGAACTCTTGACTAGCACTGTTTAGTAAAATGTATTGTCTTGTGTTTTGAATCAACTTTGGCTGTTTTTGTAGAGATAAGTTAAGCTCTTTAGAGTGTTTGCATGGCTTTGGTAAAATTGTACAAAGCCACTCTAATAGCTTTAGCCCTGGGCTGTACTACCAATTGGATAATAATATTGCACAGTAATAATTGGGCACCCTTTTAAGGGCCTTTGAGTAGTTGATAAATATTAGTAGGCGGTGGCAGCTGGTACTACCATATAGTCTGGGGAAAAAGGGGCACAGCTGGAGAACCTGTGCCAGCCTTCACCAGGAGTGCCTGTGTGGTTGTATAAACTCTTCTCAGTGTGTGTGTGTGTGTCAGCTACTTGAGCAGGGACACGAAGCATTGGTTGGACAGAGGGTGCTGGAGGTTTTAGCTTTCCCAATAGGCTGAGATATGGACCCTATAACTGTGCCAGTGGGGGAGTCTTATTGGGGACCTGGAGAGCAAGGGAGTGACCAGCCCTGGACTGACTGTGATCTCTTTGTGCTCTTAAGGGAAATTGCACTTTACTGTGTATATTTGTTATCCTTTCCTCCTATATGAGACACCCCTCACTGGTGTTAGTGGTGAGGATTGAGGCTTCTTGATTGCTGGGCCAGGGCACGGGCATCACATACCCTGTCATCTTCTAGATTTTCCTCATATTTCTGTTTCTGCATAAGAACTGTAGTGAGAAAGATCAACATGTTGCATGATAGGAGATTGAGGAAGGTAGCAGTGTGGGAAAGTTTGAGCTGTTTAGCAGTCCTAATATGGCTGTTGTAAGTTTTCTTGATTACTGAAGTAAATGTCCTCTTTGCAGATTTCTTGTTATGGCAAATACGTAACTTTTATTTATTTATTTATGTACTTTTTATCTCGGCACCATTTATCACATCATTGCATGTTTAAAAATATGCAGCATTCCCTTTTCCAAACAGTCAAAAAAAAAAACAGAAAAAACACATACTGGACTGGGTTTGACTGATGCACCTTTATGATGGACTTGATTTACCAGTGTTTTTCCAAACTAAATGTGATAGAAAGTCATCTTTTCTCAATGGTTCCTTAAACCATTCTCACCCTAACTTACACTGACAGTACAAGGCAGTCCATAGTAAATAAGAAATTGAAATTATACCAATTGTACCAGTAATATCTCTGTACAAATCTTCAGTAATTACTCCTACCTATATTATGACTAAAGGTATATTTTGAATGGTGAGAAAAGATATTTCCTCTACTTTTTACTGTTGAAGTTCAGCTGGAAAGAAGTAAAATAATACATCCTTAAGAAAAACATTTTTCAAATTTTCACAGTATTTACAAGTAAAAGTTTTGTATAGTACTTCAGTCTAGTAGTTGTTACCGTACTGTATATTATTGGCAGTAAAATAAATTTAACCAACATTTAGACTGGGTACTTTTTATTAGTGGGCTGCAACTGGAAAAGGACAAAAATAATGCAAAGTATACTCTCTTTAACAAGCTTTTTTAAAGGGTACAGTCAGTCACAGTCGATTAAAGCATTTCAAATGCATAAAATAGAGAATCATGCATGTCATGTAGAAGTCAAAGAATTTGTCTTAAGACCTTCCATTCTCAGCTTACAGGCAGAACATTCCCGTACTGTTGTGGTAAGACAACTCTTATATTAGACATCGCCTTTTCCCTAGCTAAAATTTCTATAGTACACTGTTTTTGGACATTTGATGGATCACAAACTTGCAATTTTCTGCAGTATGCAACAGTACTGTTTTGGTAGACAATAAACATCTATATGAAAACAGCCTAAATAAGCTTTCAGTCTTGCCAAACAAAAAAAAAAACTTGATTCAGAATCATGCCTACTCTGGCTGAGCAAGGAGTGCAGCAGAAAAGCAGAGTTGGGTGGGATGACTGGAAGATAATTACCACTTTTAAATGGAAGCATTTAGCACTTTGACCTGTAATTGACTAAGAAATCCACTTGTGTAAATGACTGCTAGGGAATAGAGAGAGGGGTAGTTTGCAGGTGCAGCTACAGAAATCTCCAGCAGCAGTAGTTTGTGTGTTGCATACATCTGAGTATGTTTGTCCATGTATGCAACTTCATGATGCTATGAGAATTATTGCAGTACACAGTACATGACTTACAGCAATGTCCCTGTTAAGTTGTATCTGTTGAAATGGGGAGGAAATGGGAGTATAGTTAAGCCAGAAAAGGGAAAGAGCAGTCAGAGGAATGTACAGAAAGACATGGGGAAGATAATTGTGGGAGTGGAGATGGGGCAAAAGGGTACACTTTTCTGGGGACAACTGCCAATTTCTTTTCAAGAAGGATAGATTGGGTTGAATATAAGGGGAAGGCAAGGGATGGAAAGAGAGGATGAAAATGGAAGCATAAGAAGAAATGTAAAACAAGTGCTCCTGTTGGCCTGTGTACATTAGGCACAGAAATATTTTATTTACTTTAGAGCACCACTTTGGAGTCATGCCACCCCCAGTGCCTTCAGAAGCCATGGCAATGTCTCATGTCACAGTCCAGGGGAATATGGCAGTGCTCCCATTTCCACACACACATTACTATTGCAAATGTGATGCAAAACAGCAGGTGCTTAGTTTGCACTATTTAGCATATTGCCACCATAGCATAGTTTGAACATACATGACATGGCAGGATGGTGTTGGTGTCTGAAATATATCATGTAAGGAGTGTAGCAACAACACAGCACCTACATATGTTTCCATTTTTACACTTTGGCATCTCCACAGGCCATAATACAGCAGTAGTTTTGCACACATCCCCACTGAGATTGACGCACCCACACATCTGCACTGCAATTCACAAGTAGTCATGCAAGTGCATGATGTTGAACAAGCCTCACACTGTAGCACTGGGCAGATGCACAGTGACGGGAGATAGGAAATTCATCCCGGGGATCATGTCAGTCGCCCTGCTAGACAGGGGCCCAGGGAAGTAAATATTGTGGGAAAAAAAATTCCAGGGAATTGTTATGGCTAGGCTTGCATAGGCCTTAGGGCCGATAGCCTAGTACCAACCTATGAATTCAAATGTATAATTTAAAATAATTTGCTCTAAATAGGCTTATTAACTTAACGATCACACTAGGAGCCTCAGCGTTGCACACTGATGATGCTTGTTCATTGTGCCATGGAAGTTTGCTATAGAGAGTACTTTTTCATTTTTTAACTTGTCATCTGCAAAAAGCTTCATTGCAGTGGATCTTGTAGATCATAGCCTTCCCTGGTATGACAATGCTAATGGTGGGCTTGTTTACCTTTCGCAGTCACCTACTTTGATTGACCACAGGTATAGATAAAGCATGTGGGTCTTTACAGGTGGAAGTGCGAAAGAGGGCTTCAAGTACCTTTAAGTTTGCTGGTCTGGTAATGCTTCATTGGGGTTTGCAGCAGAAACAGGTATCTTTATTTGCATCAGGGAGTATGGTAGAAGAGATGATCATACTGTTGTCGTAGCATTTTATGGGCTTTCTTACTATATCTGTACAGTGGTGCTTTGTGTCTGGAGTGGGATTGTTTGGGGGTCTCCACACAAGGAAACCTCTTGTGGGATAATATGGGATTGCACTGACATCCTGAGGAATGTCCTGGTGTAGGTTTCAGCCTGATGCGTAGCTGCACACACACTAATGTTGGGGGTCATATAGCAGTTGAGTAGCTGTGGGGGTAGACATACTGTAGTGTGACATCCATGGTATACGTCATTTAGTGGTAAGTACCAGGCCTAAACCGCTACCACAGTTCAGGGGACAGACGCAATGCATTTAACAACACTTGCATCCATTCTCACTTTTAAGTAGAGGCAGTATGTGTTGCTATGTTCCATAGACACACACAAACCATGATCTGCTCCATATCTCTGTATTTCTCCATGGTTTTCTTTGCAGGGTAATGTGGTTGCCTGCTGTGTGTCAAAGCAACCCAAAGAACCATACCACTCTGACTGCTGCCACATGGCTGGCATCTATAGAAGGGGTTTGTGCAGTATGTTGGGTGACATGTAACATTAGCCATGTGAACACTGGGCATATTTGTGCTTTGCTGAGTTATACGTTTATCATGTATAACATGCAGTGATAATATCCACTTCTAGTCTCTGTTGATGTCAGCATATAGGTCAGAATAACAGTTACATAGCATTAAACAGAACATCTCACATGACATGGATGTCAACAGCAAACTTTCATGGCGGCATAATGAATAGCCTAATGACCACAGCATCTTTGAGACTAGTGTGAACATTATGCCAATGAGCCATGTTAGAGCAAATGCTTCTGAATTGCACATCATTGTGTACCTGTCCAAGGCTATGTATGGTATGAAGCTCATTCAATATCATGCACTCACACCCGTACTTGTGAATCACAGTGCACATACGATATCAACAGTGAGCAGAATATAACAGTCCTTGGCCGAAAAAATGGCCTGTCTCTCACACGTGTTACATTTCTGCTAGTTGGCTGCAGCCCCTTGAAATATAGCTTTGAAATCTAAATGAAAAGGTTAAAGCTACACTTAGAGGGGCTGCAGCCAGTTTGCACAGGGTAGTGTGTGACAGAAGAATGCCAAAGAAGCTGAAAAGTAAGGTGTATAAAGCATCGGTGTGATTAGTAGTAGTATAAGGCACAGAAACAAGAACAGCAAAGCAGAGCAGTTCAGGAAGCTAGAGGGGATATAGATGAAGTTCCCAAGATGGATGGTAGGATGCACAGTGTGAGACAGATGAAGAAATGAGGACATCAGATCAGAAGCCCATGTTGCTCCAATTATAGACAAGGTCAAAGACAGATTACAGCTGTTTGGGCAGATGTGCAGGAAACAATCTGAAGATAATTTGGGACAGACAGGAAGAAGGCAAGAGGAAGTGAAGCCATCCAGCAAAGAGATGCCTGGATTGTGTTAGAGAAGACCTGTGACAGTCAGGCATGACTGTCAATGAAGGTAGGAGAGTAGCATTGGATCAAGAGGGATGGCAGCAGTTGACATGACACCCCAACCCCATGTAAAAAATGGGAGAATGATGATGCTTGACACCAGTAGACACTGGAGGGGAAAATTCTTCTAGCAGAGAATGAATGGTATTTTACTTCCCTCCCTCCCTTCATCTTTCTCAAGATCATGTGCATCTGGGTGCAGAATTCAGACATTGACAATTATGGACTCTTTTTCCACCCCAAAGGGTTTGTCCTTAACAGTTTTCTTTCAGTATATTCTTTCTCTGCCTTCTGCTCCAGCCAAGGAGTTTCTTTGATCCCTAGGATTCATGGTCTCTTCTCTTCCAGTATTCGCATTTGACAGACTGCATATGAGGAATTTTCAATGGTAAGTCAAGTCATTTTGGGGTCAGCATTGCCATTCTCAGAATTTTATAGTGCCTCTTTTTCCTTATCTAAAGAGAGTTTGAGTGGTGGAGTGGAGTCAGCAACTTACCCTCAACACAGGTCTGTCTTTTCAGCCTCCAGTTCCTTCCCAAGAGTTGTTAACTGATGCTTCAGATATGTGACCTGAAAATTCAGGGTCTCTGTCCCCCTAGCAGAAGTTAGACCATGTCAGCATCAGAGAGATGAGAGCTGTGATTCTGACCCTTCAGGCTTTTCAACCCATGCTCTTTCCAAGCCCCCTGAAGGTCTACATAGACAATACCACAGTGATGTGGTATGTCAACAAGCAGAGGGACACAAAGTTTTCCTTCTTTGCAGACTGGCTCTTCAGACCTGGGATCTGGCTGTCAGTCATCAGCTAACTATTCAGGCAGTGCACATTTCTTCAGATCGCAATCTAGTGGCAGACTCTGAGCAGGTCCAAAACATGAGTTAACGAATGGATGCTCCATAGAGACATGTTTCTGGACATAGTCTGTCAATGAGGTATTCCTCAGGTGGATATCTTTGCCTCCCTTCTGAACAGGTGACTCCCTCTTCTCTGTTCGAGTGCCATGCCAACTGGCATGGAAGACTGATACCCTTTCTTTCCCTTGGGAGGAGATGTTTCTCTATGCTTTCCCCTCCTCTTCCTGTACTTCCAGGTGTCCTGCAGAAGATTCTGCTGGACACCCCAAAAATCTTGCTAGTGAATCCCTTTTGGCCAAGACAGCACTGGTTTCCCCTCATAATGCACCTGGCCAGGGCAGTCACCACCAGTTACCTCACCGGGTGGACCTCCTTACACAGGACAAAGGGTTCATCCATCCTCACTTTTCCACTCTTCAGCTGACTGCGTGGGTGATAGGAATCTAGGTTTTTGATCCCTTTTAGGCACCCCTTTTCTGAGGATGTACTTAAGGTTTTACAGGAGGCAAGAAAACCCGCAACCAGAAAGTCTTGTATGTTCATATGGAGAAGATTTTTTGTCTGGGGCCACGCTCATAGCCAGGACCCTTTTTCAGTGGAGGTCCCTCTGGTTCTGCCCTATTTGTGTCAGCTATACCAGTCTGGCATGGGCTGTTCTTCTCTGAAGGCCCATTTCTGTCTATCTCCCCTTGAATCTTCCTTTGGCGTCTCGTTTTGACATCAGTTTCTTTAAAGATGTCCTGCATCTTAGGGCCCTAGGAAGCCTATTCCTTCTCCTTGGGACCTTAATTTTGTTTTGGAAAATTGGGTCAGGCTCCTTTTGATCCTGCAATTTCAGCTTCTCTGCCACACAGTACCTTGAAAACCTGTCTTGTTACTTGCTCTTACTTCTCGGAGGGTTTCTGAGCTTTAGGCCCTTTTGACAATTCCTCCTTTTTTGGTTTTTCACATAAACAAGAGTGTCTTTTCATACTAATCCTTTTTTATGTCCAGGGTTGTTAATGAGTGTCCTTAAATCAAGCATTGCAACTCCTTTCCTTTTTCCTTCTCCACACACTGCTAGTGAGAGTCCTGCATACCTTAAATTTGCACTGACTGCACATGCATTGTTTGGATAAAACTGAGACCATTCATAAGTCTGACCAAATATTTGTTTCTGTTCATCCCAGGACTTTAGGTTTAACTGTTTCCAAGCAAGCCATCTCCTCTTAATATTCAAGGGCTTTTCTTTTTATTCTTTTCATGGCAAGTGTCTATCTTCAGTTAGAGCTCATTCCACTAGGGCTGTTGCTTCTTCTGGTGCTTTCTTCAAGGGTTTGAACACCGGTTCCATTCTTGAAGCTGCTACTTGGTCCCCAGTGCAAACCTTTTGTAAGCATTATAAATTGTATATGGTTTCTAGGGCCAGAGCAAGTTTTGCTAGGGCATTCCTGCATGGGTTTGTTGAGTGTTCTCCCCAGCCTTCCAGCTCCTCTCCTTGGCAGGAGATCCCTACAGTTAAGAATACTGCAACAGTGAAGAGAAGGACATTTGATATGGTAAGATTTTACACAACTGCACTTTTTTCAAGGGTTCCTGTTGTGATTTTGAAAATGTAAACTACAGTAATATTACCATTTTCCACAATTTGAGATGTTTAAAAGGGGTTTTACTTTTTTGTTCCAGCCAAAAAGTTTGATATAGTGGATACTCTTTTGGAATGTAAAGCTTTTGTTAGGAAATGTATTTATCCTTGTTGTAAAATGCTGAAGGTAAAACAAATACTCAACCTTTTTATCGCTGCAGTATTTTCAACCCATCATTTTTACCTCCTGTGATATATGAAAGGTTGTTTGAACAAGAGTGGAGGGATTTGGATCATTTGAAGCCAAAGGTTTTATAATTTAACCAACAGGCAGCATATATTAGAAATCTGTCCACAGACCACAATTCATTATGATGCCTGATAAAGGGATAGTGGTAGTGGTATGATTAGGTTCATAGGTGTGTACTAGGCTAACAGCCGTGGAGCCTATATAAGCCTAGCCCAAAAAGATTCCCTGGCATCATACCTCCCAAAGTTAATTCCCAGTGCCGTTGTCAAGCAAGGCCACTGAAGTGATCCCCGGGGTGAACTTCCTATTGCCCATCCACTCGTCAGGATTCCTCTTAAAGAAGGCCAATGAAGTGCGCTGCTTGACGTGAATGGGAAGTTTGTTCCAGAGTATGGGAAGTCTCTGGGTTAGGAACCTGTCTCTAAAGCATGTTCTGTTTATTGTGCTAATGAGGTTTAGGTCCCTGGAGCATGTGGCATGGAGGGATTTCTTTAGGTGTAGCATATCTAGCAGCTCTGGGTCAGACATGGCTTTGTAGGTGAAGCAGAGATCGCCTCTAAGTAGGCGATAAGAGTATAGCTAGAGTTTGAGTCTGTCCATATAGGGCATGTGTCTAAGGCCTAAGATCCTCTTAGTGAGGTATTTTTGTGGCCTTTCCAGTTGTTGTACGTGTCTAGTGAGTGAGGTATATACCAAATGAGGCGTTGTGTTCTGTAATAGGTCTAATGAGGGACGAGTAGAGAGGGATTATGACCTTCTATCTTCCTGCATGAGAAACTTTTTGTAATGAGATGTGCCACATAGGACTTTCTGATTAAAGTGACAATGTGGTTATCAAAGGAGAGGTTGCTGTCACCTGTGTTCCCAAGTCTCTTATCACACCTTTGGTGTTTAGTGGACTAGCACCTATGTGGTAGTTCATGGGCAACAAATATTTCCCAAAGGAAATGACAGTGCAGTTTTTGGCATTGAGCTTAAGGCCATGCTTCTGGCACCTGTCATTTGTGTCAGTGAGGCCTTTTTGTAGAATGTCTACATCAGTTGGAGAATCAATAGTAGCTGCCAATTTGCAATCATCAGTGAACATGGTCAGCCAGAGTCCCTTTGTGTTGGCTTCAACTTCAGAGAAGTAAATGCCAAACAGGAGAGGGCCGGTCCCTGTGGGACACCACTTGTAACTGGTTGGTAGTCAGATTTGGAGTCCACTACTTTCACAGTGTGGGGTTCTTTCAGTGACCCACTTTGCAACCCATCTTATGACATAGGGGTTTATGTCTAGTTTAGTGAGTCTGTCTATGATTCTTGAGTGAGGGATGATGTCGAAGTCCTTGGCAAGATCTAGGTAGGCTGTGTGAACTACCTTGCCCTCATCCACAGCTCTGGTGACAGACTTGAAGAAGTCTATCAGGTTGAGCAGGCACGATCTACCTTTCACAAACCCAAACTGCATGGGGTCTGGAGTTTGGAGATTCCCTGTGTCCTTATTTATAAGGTCCATGATGATGCTCTCCATAGCCTTACATGTCAGACTCATCAGGCTAATGGGGCGGTAGTTCCCAGGGTCTGTAGTCGCTCCCACTTTGTGGAGTGGGTTGACCACAGCAGTGCGCCATTTGGTAGAAACAAAGCCCAAAATGAGGCTGTGATTGAACAGGGTACTCAGGTGTGGTGCCAGATCACTTTGTAATTCATGTAGAACACAGCCAGGGATATTATCAGGTCCCATGGAAGCTGTGTTCTTGGATTTGGACAGTGCATTTTTTACCTGTGTAGCCATGATAATAGGGACTTGGCATTCCTCAGGTATTGTGATAGGCCCTTTAGGGGATGAAGATGAGTAAAGTTCACACTGAACCTGTCAGCCAATATGTTGGCAATATCAGGTGGTTCTGCATATGTATTGCCATTCTGCTGTAACTCAGAGCAGATCTGAGTATTGCCATGTAGATTCTTGACATAACTATAGAATGCCTTATGGTTGTCTTTAGAATCTGCAGCAATTTTGTTTTCATAGCTAGCTTTAGAGGATTTGATGATGGATCTCAGTTTTTTGCTGAGGCTGACAAGGGAGTTTTTCCAATCTTGGGACTTCACCCTTTTCTGCAACAGTTTTTTCCTTCTGTTGTAGAGTTTGTTTATGGTGGGGGACCACCAGATTGGCTTCTTTTTTTGGAGGAGAGCGTCTTGGTTCTGCTTGGTATGAGTTGTTCCATGCACTTGTGTATGTGCTCATACAGTGCATTGGTGTATGATTCAGTCATGCAGTTATCTTCCATTTACATGGGTGTCGTGAAGTTAGCCACCTCTGTTTTTTTTAAGTCCATAATTGGCTTTGGAGAAGTTTTTTACAGTGGTTTCCTTTAGGGGGGTGAGGGTGGGATGTGGATATCCATGGTGATTAGCTTATGGTCAGATCTGACCAGGGAGGAGGAGTTTACTTGTGTAGAGCAATGGTCGCCCATGTTGGTAATGATCAGGTCAAGGATGTTTCTACCCCTGGTGGGGGTAAGAATGAGTTGGTCCAGGGTGTTGGAATTAATGAACTCCAGAAAACGTTGAGTAAGTGTGTTGGTACACAAGTATTTTTCCCAGTTAATGGAAGGGTAATTAAAGTCTCCCAGTATAAGGGTATTGGGTTGTACCCTAATATTTTCCAGTGTGTTTAGGAAAGTGGAGTGAGTGTCTTGGGACATGGTGGGGGATCTATAGCAGGCTACAACCTGGATTGCAGTTTAACCCAGTGTTGTACCTGAAGTATCTCTGATGTGTTGTTTTCTTTTAATTTTGTTTTGATGATTTCTTTGGATTGTGTCTTAAGATGTATGAGTATCTGAACAATATGCAGTTTTTTGAAGTTGCATGTAGGAATGAAGTTTTTATTTCCTTCAGGAAAATCGATGTGATGCTTAATGATTTTGTGTGAGTTTAGTCTTCCCCAAACCTATCCTGTGTTATTGTAATGTATTTAAATCCGCATGACTGTATAATGTTCTGATGAAGTCAATTTTACTTTGATGAAAGTGCTTAACCTGGAAATAAATTTTCTCTGTATTAGTCCTGCTGGTGAACTTATTGGTTTTTAGTTTCTTATTTTCACCCGTTCGCTACACTTTTTTTGGTTTTAGTTACCATTGATGTCAAGGATCTTGTTTTTATTTTTAATTATTCCCAACAAACTGGGACTTGAATGGCTTCATGAATCCTTGGTATTAGGGATATCCCTACATAACAGTGACATCAAATTATTATACAACTTATGAATGTTTTATTGACTCATAATTATGTGCATTTTGAGGAATGATGTTATAGGCAGGTGAGGGGTGTGGCTGTGGGGGCAGTTTCTGCGCCTATTTTTTGCAAACATTGTTATATAGTATTGAAAATAAATGTATATTAATAGTCCTTTTTGGACTCCATTGCTGTTTACTTAAGATTCCTTGATGATGTGTTGTTGTTTTGGAAAGGTGTTGAAGAAAGTCTGCAGAAATGTCTCTAGTACATTTAATGGGAATATTATTTTTTTTAAGGTTTACCCACCAGTGTGATTTCACTTCCATCAGCTGTGTTGGTGTACACATTAGGAAGAATATAAACAAAATGAGATTTCAGTCCAGTATTTATAGGCAACCCACTTTCTCAAATTAATTTTTGCACTATTCTAGTGCTCATCCATTCTGACAGAAGAAAAACTTGGTTAAGGAGTAGTTTGTATGATTATCACAATTTGTGTCTGATGACAAATTTTTCTTGAGGCTGACAAATTGGTTGAGCTGTTTCTTGTTAAGGGCATACCCTCGATCATTAGTAGAAGAGCTTTAAATATTGTGGTGAAGGATAGCAGTAAATATTTCCCAATTTTATGTGGTGGTGGGTTATGTCCCATTATGCATGATAGGGAAGATACTGCTGCTGATACAGTTAAGTTTCAAAGAGCTATGGTTCTCTGTCATCAGCAATTTAGTTCTAATGTAAGAGAAATTACTGTAAAGAATTGGAAGTTGTTTTTTATGATTCTCTGTATTCTGTGTCCATACCTTAGTGGTGTTGCCATCATTTGTGTACAAGAAGGGTCAGAATATTGAGAATTTAATTGAGAGGAATACTGCTAACAGTGATAGATACAGTATGGTTACCTGTGGGGGCTCATAAAGTTTCATCTATGATGGGCCATCCATTTCTGTGCAAATTTAATCACAATACTATTGAGTTTGTTTTTATTGCCCTGTCCATTTCTTGCCCTGCCTTTTATGTTCAAGACTGAATTTCAGCTTGAGTCAAATATATGAACATTGTTATGCAGTTAGGAAACGCAGATAAGGTAACACTTTATATTGACATTCAATGCAATGTGATATAGTCTTTGTTTTATGTAGTTGAAAAAGTGCCTCGTTTTGAAAGGGGAGGACCATGGGAAGTGAAACTTGAGTCACTGGAGCTTTATTGGCAAATTAAGTTAAATGCTGCTCAGTCTCCTGGCTTATGACAAAATTTGTCTGCATAGTGTTTTGATACTTAGGGCCAACAGTATTTAATTATATGTATTTTTTGGAATGAGGATTGTATGTGTACAAAACATTTTAAATCTCACTTTTTTATATATACGTGTGTGTGTGTGTGTGTGTGTGTGTGTGTGTGTGTGTGTGTGTGTGTGTGTGTGTGTATATATATATATATATATATATATATATATATATATATATATATATATATATATACATGTATAGATTCATAGGTAGGTACTAGGCTATCTAAGCCTAGCCAACAAGGTTCCCTGGCTTACGCCACCCAAGAAAGTTATTTCCCTGTGCTACTGTTGAGCAGAGACACAGAAGAGATCCCCAGGGTGTATTTCCCCATTTCCCATCCACTCATCAACATTTTTCTTGAATAGTGCTAATGAAGAACTTTGCTTGACATCGATGTTTTATATGTATATATGCATGTGTATATATGTGTGTGTATGTATGTATGTATATATATATATATATATATATATATATATATATATATATGTATATGTGTCTGTGCTTATTGTATATAATTATTTTTTTTTACATGTGTATTTACTTTTGACAACGTAGTTTCATGATTGGTATTTTATTAACTTTCTTATGGAATATTTTTTTAGTTTTGGATACCATCGATTTAAATGTGTAAATGTACTACAGATTAACACGTGATTGGTTGAATCTTTTATTAATGTGGTGATAAGTGGTATTCAAGTATTTTTTTCTTTGCAACTCTGTATTCTGAGAAAGATTGTGTTTTACATTAATGAGCAAATGCACTACATTTATTTTATTAAATTTTTTCTTGATTCGATTGTGCTTCTGGTGTTGCTTTTTTGTTTATTTTTTTGTCTTCATTTGTTTGCGCCAGCCAGTTTGTTTATTGAGTTTAGCTGCAAGAATATAATGCTTTTGATCTCTGCATAATAAATCTTAGCAACATCTTCATTATGATCTAGCATCTGCAAAAAGCCATTCAGCTTATTTGTAATGTTGTGCACCTTTGGTAAAATTTCCATTGAGAGTTGCATTGTTTTTATACAGGCAGTTACATATGAACTTTTCTCAACTGCAACATTTCAGGCATATACATATCGAGTATTTTTTATTTTATGCAACCATTACAAAAACTAAACAAGTTTGTACTAACCGTGAACATAAATTTTAATGTTTATACAGTTTAATGTAGCCATGTGAAGAGCAGCTGAAGTAGATTTTTTTATTTCAGAAGCAACTTGACATTTTCTTAATCTCTGTACTATTTGTGGGGTCAGTAACATCTGGAAAGGTGTATACTAGAGGAATTGTAGCTGTTAAATGACACTAACCACTGGAGTTGTGCTGAGCTAGACTCCTCTGTACCTGTGCAAGACAGTGCAGGGATCCCATGTACCTGTGAAACAGTGAACTCAAAGCTCATGTTTACTGAAGAGATCCTCTGCATCCATGCAGAAGAAGTAACCTCTGTACTTTTCTTGCAGGGATAAATTTCTTTTGAGAGATTATTTATGGTCTTGAGTCAGTAAAGGAAAAATAAAAGGACTTCAAGAAGATGACTGTATTTATTTATTTATCGTTTTGTTGACCAGGAAAGTCCGACTAGGACAGAGCCTATTTTCAGTGGTGGCCCGGGGAGAAATGCTCCAGACGCATGTCTTTGGATTGTGGGAGGAAACTGGAGTACCCGGTGGAAACCCACACGAACACAGGGAGAACATGCAAACTCCGCACAGAAGGCACCCAAGCTGAGAATTGAACCAGAGAACCTTTTGCTGTGAGGCGACAAAGTTAAGCTCTTTACCACTGTATTATTGTTTGAGAAAGGAGGAAAGAAGATGACTATTATTTTTTTGAGAAAAGAGGAAAGCAGGAATAAAGACATTAGAGTATTGGCTTAATGGGGCGGCTGTATGAGTTGTTAACCCAAGTGTCAGGAACAATGGCGTTTCTTTTCCCCTTTTAGGTATGTGGATTACTACTTCTCTTTCTAAATGAGGTGTAATTGTTTTACTGTATTAAGTTTTCAGGGAGTGAATTCCATGATGCAGGGCAAATATTGGAAATTGAATTTTCTTCGCCTAGTGAACTCTTGAAGAGAGGAACTGTTAGTAAGAGGCACTATCAGTTCACCATAAGGAGTTAATGGGTAGTTTTCTTAATGTCTAGTTTTGAGGCTAATGGGGGAGCAGTATCTTTTGAACTAACATTTGGATGTCAGTTAAGAAGCATAACTGTTGCAGTTACAGTAATCAGTTTAGATTTTGTTGTCAAACCCTTGTGTTCTCTGTCCTCTGAGTTAAGTGATATTTTGTAATGGTTGTTTGCTGCGTGTAAGTGTGAAAATAAGTGCCTTTCCATTGTAATGTTTGTCTGGGGGATGGGGTTACACATTTCTCTAAATTTACATTTTAAGCACTCTGGGTCCTCCCTTGACTCAGTCTGTTTAACAATATGATGGTTTTCCCCCTCTCCAGCATAAGTAGCAGATGCATACACAAATGAGCACTCCGTTTCTATAGCTTCTGATCCAGCTATATTAAGTAGAATAAATGCCTTTGTACAGTCGTCCTTATCAAAAAATGCAGCCTATATGAAAATGTCGTACTCTTACTCAAACACTCGCCAATTCTCAGCAATATTACTGTCAAACACAAGTGCACTAGGTCTTCAAAATCCATCTCCCATGCCCACAAAGTATGCACAAACACACTGAAAATATGGCCCTTGTAATTTTGTACGAACAAACTGTGCTGTGAGCTTGTTGTAACAACATCCAAATCACAATAAACTCTTCAGAATACTTTACGAAATATGCTCTGTAATGGCTGTAGTGTGTGAAACAGTTTTACTGTAACACTGTACAAACATGGGAACACTTTATGTTGTTGTCTTTCGGCTTTTCCCGGTTAGGGGTCGCCACAGCGGAACTCCGGTCTGCTAATGATTGACAGTAGATTTTCATGAACGCCGAGGTGCCAGCTCGACGTTCAACCTTCAATGAAGGCACGCCCATTTACACGTCTTTCGAACGCCCACCCAACCACGGGGAGGACATGCAGACTCCGTACAGAAAGCACTCTCTGCACTCTAGCCGGGAATCGAACGGGAGAACCTCTTGCCATCAGGCAACAACGCTACCGCTGCACCACCATGGAACACGTCATACTCTTCTGAAAACTTGTGATATCTTTGCTTAATATGAAAATACATATGCTTTGCGAAAATGCAGCCGTTTCCTTTTATTTTATGCAGTCTGACTTTATTGCAAACATTTTCTGGAGTATTTCAGATATTTTTATCAGTATCGTACATATTTGTTCATGCGAAAATTTAGAACTTTCTGTATGCCCTTTTTCATATTATGCAAATAAGAAATAGTGCTGAGAGGTTTCAGTACCTGAAATTCATTTCTGACCTGTATTATAAAGTATGCACAGTTTTGAAGCATTCCACTGCTTGTATGTTCCACCAACATCTGGATAAGTGCCTCTTAAATTGTTTTCTCCAAGCCATTTTAAACTGCATGCCGGTTCTGACTTCAGGCCCTTTAGATATGCCGTTTCTGGTACCATGATCTTTTGGATATGCTACTTCTGTCACCATATCTCTCCAAATAATAAGGCTTGGGGTTTCGGTCAGATGCTTTAATATGTACGAAAACTTCAGGAATGGATAGCAGCATCTTTAAATATGAACGAACTAACAGACAGAGGTTACATACATACATGTTCACATTTCAACAGCTAACTACAAAATGACAATCAGGCTCACACATGCTCAGTATTTGTACTCTAGTGAAACCCTTGGATGGCTTCTTCAAGGAATAGACACACACATTGATCTACAGTTCCAAAGCAGCAAGCCTTTATTCGTCCTAGACAAGCGATCCTCCGTAACAAAAAAAAATCAGAACTACTTTACAGTGTTAAACATATCAGTTTTTATACACTTAGAATTAGGTGTGGAAGATGTATGTATTGTTTAATTTTAAACCAGCCTATTCCAGGCAAACAGTATAAACAGAGCTGTAAAAGTGCATTTAAGAACAGCAAATACCCACCCTCACACACTACTACTGATTAGATCAAACTAAATCCTAGTTAAGAAAAACACTACTTATCTATTTGCAACCCACATTCCAAATTAAACAATACATATATTTTCCACACCTACTTCTTAGTGTATAAAAGCTGATATGTTTAACATTGTAAATTATTTTTGATTTTTTCTTACTGAGGATCACTTGTCTGTGATGAATAAAGGCCTGTTGCTTTGTAATATACCTGGATTTCATGATTTTGGGAAATTATTGTGACTGAGGTCATCAATGAAGTTTTAAGACTACTAGTTTTTCTGTTTTCCTCAACACTTGTGTTAGTGAGTTTGGAACTAGACAGATTCCTGTGCTTGTTCATTTTTTATAGTTAAGAAGATTGATCAATAAGGATTTAAGTCATGTCATGTCTTGTAGAAGGCATAAAGGCTCATAAATGTCCAAGCAAATGCTTATGAATTTGATCAGAAAATATGTTTTTATTCATAGGAAATACAGTAAGATATTACCTGGAGTTGTTAGGGTTTGCTGGTGTGGATACTACAGCAGCCTTCCTTAAAAAAGTCATTCTTGGAGGAAAGTTTCTTGGAAGTGGACATCTGCACAGCTTTATTTTACTTATTGGCAGAGCATTGTAAATTAGATAAATTTCTTAGGCAAAAGCTTCTTTTGCCAGAGCTATACCACAGAGGATCTTATCCTAATGTTTGAAGGCTTTTTGGGGACATTTAACCCTCCTCCTTGAAGAATTTTTGACTGCATGTGACTACTGTCTTTTGCAAGAGATGCCCTAAAGTAAGAAACATTGAGTATCAGCATACAACACTGGAGCATTAAAAAGCCTCTTGCTGTATATCATAAGATTTCTTGACTGCTTCTACCTGCTGGCCTCTTTAGAATGTTACCACTTAGGGTATTGTGTAATCATGCAGAACTCTTTCGCATCCTCACCCTTCTGCAGATGGCATCTGGCAACTGAGGTTGAAAACTTTTGAGGACAGAAAAGAATTGTAGATGCCATCTATTTTCTAAATCTGTTGTCAGACCCGATAATGTCAGAGAAGGCAATTTTCAGATGACAGCAGTAGGGAGATTTCCGGAGTAAGGCTCTCCTTTGAGAAGTACCCTCAAAGGTGCAATACTTGCTGAATGATTGGACTATGTGCATGTATTTTAACACAGAAGATATTTTTGGATCTGTATTTAGTGTTCAGGAGATTTTTCATGAGTACCTAAGGTATGAAAGTTTTGGATCAGTATGCATTACACAGACAGTGTCTTACATTATCCATAATGCAGAAAAGGTCACAGTACTTCTGTATTTCAGACACTGAATGTGTAAGCCAGGGGTAGGCTGCCTGTTTTTGAGTAATGGTACATTAATTCTGGTTTCTAGCCTTGCAGGATATTCAAGTACCAAGCAGAAAACTTTTAAGTGAGATTAGAAATGGTAGAAGAAAATGATACATAAGATACTGATGGGTTAATTTTGACTTGCTGAACTTTAATGTACTGTCATGGTGTACCATGAAGATTCTACTGCTAGCCAGTAGATGATTATAGTAAATTTATTTATTTTTTTTTGCAGCTCCCCTAGATTTGTGAGGTTTGCTCCTCATTTGAACCTCTAACGTTACGCTAACTCAAGAGGAATGAAAAATGTAATCATCATAACACTTGAGTTGCAACTTGAATGGTTGTCTTGCATTTGTTAATACTTGTACATTTTTAATATGACAACATCTGCTTACTGCATCACAGATGAATTGATGTATTAATGAATTTGTATCACCAGTGACACTAGCTGTCTAAATTGCATCAGTCATTAGCTACATAGGAATGGAATGCAGCATATAAGCTATAACATATTCACTACTAATAGTCGTAGATATGCAGAACAGGGATAAAAGATGAGACCGACCTTATTTTATTTTGTCCAGACAAAAACTATAGCATGCATTTATGACCTCAGCTCAAGTGAATTGGAAATTAACTGTGTTAAAGCAGGTCCCTTTCAGATGATCAGCTTATCAGAAAGTCGAAATTCATATGCTCTAAACCATGTTAGACTTTCCGAAAAGCTGAAGTTTTTATAATGAGATTGGGAAATTTATCCTTTTCCCCTCTATAGTGTGATCTTGGAGTTGGTATATATATATATATATATATATATATATATATATATATATATATATATATATATATATATATATATTTATATATATATATATATATATATTATACAGGGGGTGTGGGTGGGTGTAGGGGGGCTTGCCCCTGTGCAAAAATGTATATTTTTGTTGTCATTTGATTTTTTGGAAAGTCGGTCATATGATCTCGACCAGATAAAGTTCGACTCTGAAAAGTTGGTGTTCTAACATAGATCCGTTAAAGCATACAGTACACTCCCTCTTGTATGGTCTCACTGGGACCAGGTCTTAGGCTGGATAAATGAATGGCTGGTTAATCAGAAAAAGCATACAGAATAGCATTAATAAGTTATAAATCGGCTAGAATAACAGGATTTTCTGTTAGTGTGCATTTTTCTAATGAATATGACGTCTAAAACTTAAAAGTCTGTCATTACTTAGCCCAGAAGAGGTGGAGGTGTTGTTCTCTGTTGTCTTTTGCTAGGGATATGGAATAAAATTGATGGCCGGTTAGAGAGGTTGCATAAGAAGGAGTCTACTGTATATAAAGGTTTACTATCAGAATTACGGGTGAAGGTTTGGCGACTACAGAATATCGAATTCCGTTTGGGTGAATCTCATGTTGCCGAACCTTCATGTGTGCAAGGTCCTGGTCAGCGAATGCACTGTGCATTCACATATATGTGGTCTGTGTAAGTAAAGATTGCGGTACAGTGTGGATCTGGAAATTTACCCCTTTCCCCACTGTAGTGCGATCTTGGAGTTTGAATATATAATTTGCAGGGGGGGGCAGGGGGGGCTTGCTCCCCTGCAAAAACATGTGGTTTAGTGTTGTGCAGTACATTCGAACTGCTCACAACCAGAATTACAGTTACTGTTCTTACAGGTGCGGGGTGAATGGTATGTCGAATTATGCAAATTTGAATTATCAGCTTGTTATTCGACATACTGACTTGATCAGTGTTCCATGTTCGGTCATGTTTTTCTGTGTATTGGATGTTTTTTGTTTTCTTCTTCGCTCATATGATAGTAAACTGTATATAAATAATGCATGTCATGTAAACTGGAATTAGATCTGATGAAGCTCTGTTAAAGGCAGAAGCATTCCTATTTAATATTTTTTTTTATTTTTCAATATATATTTCTAAACAAATTATAAGTGCTTGGTTACTTTGAAGTCTCAACTGAGATTGGCTACAGTTTTGCAGTTCTTTTTTCCTTGGTTTTAAGGAGTTTCAGTGCCAGCAACTTCAAAAAAATATATATATTTGCACAAACGTGTACACACTGTATGATACAAAGAAAGTGAGTTTGAGGGGAGGTACAAGGGAATAGTGCTTTAAAAACATTTTCATTTTTGATTAGCATCAGTCATATAGAGCACCAGGAGAATGGGGTTGATAAGACTGAGCTTCAGTAAGCTTGACTTCAGTCCCATCAGAGATGTATGCAGACGTATTTTGAATACATTGACCATATTTGCCACTAATTATAGTTATTCTGCTCAGATGTACACAAAAGCCCATCAGAAGAAGTAAAATTAATGCTGTTCTATTCATGATTGCTATACTTTCTCTGCTGAGTGCTACTTTTTAGAAGTGGTGCCTGGCAGTTAGCTACTCTTGGGTCTCTAAGCCTTTCTTCAGGCCTTGGATGTCTTTTCATGGGTTTAAACAAGTGTTTTTGCCTGTCTATCCTGCATGGATTCTGGGTATTTACATTAGGCATTTTTGTGTGTGTGTGATATCCTCTGCTAATGATGGTTTGGCATTGCAGCTGGTGTGTTTTGCTTTTTGGCATGCATCTGGAAGTTGGCAATTTGCAGTTATTTCTTGTATAATTAAACTTGTTAACTTGCAACTTAGATGAAATCTGTCATCAAGAGGACAAAAGAGACTGCCAATGTACATCCTATGTATCGCGAAGATGTTCCAAGGCGCAAGCTTGGTCCTGTCATATTTCATAAAACAGAATCTCAGGATCGCCTGATTGAAGAACTGCAGGGTAAACTGGGAATTGGAAAACAGGAGCAAGTTAAGAATCAGGATGATGACTGGCTAACAGAAGGTGTGATCATCACATCCATACCCCTAAAGAAGCAGGAGCAGGTTGTACAGCAAGTAGAAAAGGTACAGTGCAGTGGCTGCCTCAGGAAAGTACTGGTAACTCCATAACATTCAAAACAACATGAGGTCTAAATTTCATGAACTGAAAACAGCACAGGAAAACACATAGGTTGCATAGGTATGCATCTTAGTTCAGATCAGTGTATAGGAATACAGCATTACATAAGTATATAGCTTTGGTCATATCCTGAGACTGTGTGTGTGTGTGTGTGTGAAATTATTTCAGAAGCACATTGAGGAAGTTATGTCACTGCACAAAGTGTGGATCATTAGTTGAGTACTTAGTGGATCAAGTATTACAGAAACATGTATCTTAGAGACGCACACCATCATTCAGAACATTACACAGGCAAACAGTTTGAACCAGATTACAAGATCGCACACTATAGGTCAGATTAGTATGCAGTCATACAGAGTAGAGAAGTCAGTATGCTGATCTGCAGCAAAGGTCATGTACCATGCAAACACACAGCATGTGTCAGATAAGTACATAGCTGCACAGTACAGATCATGTACTGCACAGACACACAAAGTGGTCACATTTTACTTGCAAGTATACATCAGGTCATTATTCAGACGTTCATAGCATAGGTAAATGACACCATGAAAAGTTTACAGTGTGGGCGCAAATCATTATACACAAACAGCATTGATAATGTAGCACAGCATAAGTTAGATAATTAAAAACCATTACAGCTTGGGCTCAGTGTTACACAGATTTAGCAGGTTGTACTGTTATCCAAATGAGCCATTTCATTATGAGGTTGAAGTTATTACACATTCAGATACAACAAACAAGCTTGGGTGCATATATGTATGCAGAAACAGCACAGGTTGCACAATATAGACACACATGTTCACTGGCTTTACAGCACTGAACATTTGAGTAGACTGAAGGTCTGTGGTAGTAACTTACAGCGTTTGCAGTTCTGATATACACCGTTCTAAAATGGTTGTAGTTTCCTTACTCAGTCATGTACAAGTTCTGGCAATACTTAAGACTTTGCATACACTTGGGGAATGCACATAGGCCACAACATTTCCCATTTCTTTTATGCTGCTCACAGAACTCAGATTTATGTCTTAAATTACACCCTCATGAAGTTGTCATGTTCAGTGCATAAACTGTATAAACATTTGAAGTGTTCTTGCATTTGATAGATCCAAAAGCCAGGACCTGCTCAGTGTGTCTATTTATGTGGTGCAGAAGAGGCACATAATAAAATGCGTTGTGAGCCTTTCACTAGCATGATGTCAGTTTCGGTGACTGATGTTTCAGCAAAAATATTTTGCTGAAAGCACTTTCACCATCAGTTAAGAAATCCCTTCTCTCTGCTTGTGTGTGGCATTGAAGTAGGTATATTTAAGTTCAGAGGTTGTTAAAGATGTCTCCACACATTGGAGGTCCAGGGGGGTTTGTGTGTCTGCAAAAAATCCTCAGTTTCATGGAAATTGCTTTTGGTGAAACATTTTCAGACATTTTGCTTTGGAGAAACAGCTTTTGAGCTTGCAACATGATTTCTGACATGTCATGTGTGACCTCTTCATACTAGCCACCTGTATGAGACAATAGAATAAACTTGAGGCTGTCATAATGAATCAAACTATGGTGGCTGTGAAGGGTGGCCAAACAGAGAGGCTAGCAGGAGAAACTGTTACACAGTTTTAGCCCACTGTTAGATACCAGAAGCAAAGTTGTTGGGAGTCTGGCATCAGCCAAAGCTGTCTTACAAGCTCCATCTACAAGATGTGCTGCTTCTCTCTAGAAAGGTGCTTTTCCTTGACCAGATAGAGAGCAGTCTCATTCCCATCATTGTTTGACAGTGAGAAAAGCACAGAAGGTGCATCCTGGTGTGCTGGCACTGACCTTTGTGCATTGCAAAATTTGGAACGTGATCTCACCTGCCCATTTCACATAACTCTGTACTGTGATTTCCATAGTGAAAGCTCAGTGAGCAAACTTATGATTAGACATTTGCTTCTCTAGCATCCCTTGTGTTGAAGGCTCTGTTATGAGATTTTGGACACACTCCTGTCTTTTCCCATGCTGGGCTGCAACACAGGAATAGTCTTCAGGCATTGAATGTGCATACACTCTTTGATGTCTGGTTGGTTTAACAGCACAGTTTGATGCCCACAACAGACCCTGCATTTCCTTCTTAGGAATAGGTCGTGCCTGCTGCTCTCACTGCCCTCTTGCCGACACATGATTCTTGTCTGAAATTTACTCATAATGTCACATCATATGAGCCCAGGCTACAATCCATTAACACTAAGCCCTTGTCTTCATTCTTCAGGGAATGAGACTGGATATCGTGAGTCCCTACTGTCAGGTGTAGACTAGTATAATGTGACCTTTTCTACCTGTAGCTGTTCTCCAGGTGCTGTATTCTCCGGCCTATGAAGTATTCTATGGATTGGTCTCTTACTACTTTGTTTTCTCCCACAATTTGTTAGTCTTGTGTAAGAAAGGACAGTGAATATCCTTAGGCCATTACACTTATGGAACCCATCTTTAAGGATGTTTTGTTCTATGTCGTTTGCCTGATCTGTGACTCTGAGCAAGTCACTTAACCAGACAGTGCTCACAGATCACCCCTGAAAAGGGACATTTTGTCCAGTGAGCTCTGCTGGTCAACAAATAGGTTAAAAAACTAGAAGCATCCAGATTAAACCTGCTTTGTCTAGAAGAAAGAAGATGTCCCCAGTAAATCCCTGGTTGAGTACAGTGACATCCTTAAGTATCTTGTGAGAGAGGCAGTAACTTACTGTTGCTGTGCACATCGCATTAACCAAGGAAGTAAACATTAAGCTGATTGGCTGTGCAACTTTTCTATATTGTGCTTAAATTTTATTTCCTTGTGTGCCTTTGTGTTCTGTTTTGCTGGAATGCAGTGAGCTGTGCAGCTGTGGAGCTCAGTGCACTTTGTAGTCTCAAACCATTAGAATTAAACCAGTCTGTAAAGCTACTGTTGCTAATTGATCCATTTTTACATCAGTCTTCCCACTGTGTGTTCAGCTTAGCCTCTGCTAGTTGTTTTTAGTTGTGCTATGTGTCAACATCATGCAGTAAGCTGCTGAGTTGGTGTAATTATTATCTTTAGTAGTGTGTATTCATTGTAACTTCTTATTGTAAAATCTCTGTTTACCGGTTGACTAAGTGGCCAAGTAGCAATTCAGTACCTTTTTGCCTTGTACCTGGCCAAATGGTGCAGAGGGATAAAGTTATAACTGCACCTCAGACTACCTCTGTTTGACTAACAGCATGAACATTGGAGGTACTGTGTAGGAGAGGATGGAAGTGTGTAGCCAATGCCAGTTTACCCATCTTGGGAGGTGGAGATAACTTGGCTCACTCCATTTGCAGCACCTGCAGGAGTGGAAGTTTGTTGCCACAGAAAGAAGTCCAAAACTTGCACCTATCCCCAAGTTTAAAGGGTCCCTTTTTACTTGTGTGGCTTTCCAGTAAGTAATTGTGGACTGCAGTCAATAAACAATAACAGACATTCAACTTTCAGACTTTAGAACCACCTGCAGATGTATGCTGATGCAAAATGTGTTCCACTAACTTTCTGTAACACTGGAGCAAAACCTCTAGATTTTTGCCTTATTTTTGGTTCTGTGGTGAATCATGGAGGTTTGAAGTCACAAAATAATGACAAATTCCAGTTTCAGACTTTATGCACCTCTTGAAGGCAGCTGTGGTGGAGCATTCAAACTGTGAAGGGGGTTGGGGTAAGGACAGTATGCATGACCTGTAGTCTGGCTTTTTCTCAAATACCTAAATCTCACCTCCATTTTGGAGCAAGTGCTCTGGAGGGCCACCACATCCATGGATGGGTCATTTGGGTGCAGGAAGGCAAGACACTGAGTGATTCTGTGAAGAAAATAAAATCACTTTTGTTAGAAATTCTTTTTCCTGATTGCCACAGATGACAATCCTCTGTAGTCAGTCTTGTAACACTGAGTATTCCTAGGCAGTGTAGAAACTGCCTAATGTTTGCAGAGAATGAACTTCTATGTGATCAACCTGACATGCTCTGTGAGACTTGCAACTATCTTCACAACACAGAGGCAGCTTTCTCAGTTACACATGGCCTGCTAACACCACATTTCTTCATGAACCCAGCATACTATGGGGCTGACAAAATGTCATTTCCTAAGCCTCTTAGAACTAGGAAAGCTATGTGTCAGCATAAAGATAGTGTCATTGTGTTACCAGTTTGTAGATTTTAAGCCTTTCACTGCTACTAATTCAGGGACTCCATTGACAGGCACACAGACTCCATGTACATTAACCTAGAAAAGGGTAAGTTAACAGTTGGATGTCCTTCCATGTCACTGTTGCAGTATTCTTTACTAAAGGGATTCCTTGCCAAGGGTAGCCCAACATCCAACAAGTGTGCCAAAGCCTTAGATTTTTATTAGACATATGTAGCACATGCTCCCCACTCAAGGCATAGGGCATAACAGTGACGTACAGACGTACATACCTCAGAACTTCTTTGCCAGTCCGAATGCCATCCTTGATCATCTCTCTGAACACTCCTTCCTCTGTGCTGGTTACCAAGCTGTGTTTCTGGCAAGTGTCCCATTAGGATTTTCTTCTTATCTTTTCTTACTTTTTTAGATTTGTGAGGTTACATTCCATCTAGAAAGTCCATTTACCTGGAGAGCCAACATCTTAAATTGTTGGATCAGGGTGCTATGGTGGAATCTTCCCATCAGCTGCCTGCCAAGAAAAAGCCCAAAAGAATTAGGTCTCACTTGACTGCTCTCCCACCTCTCCCAAACATCTCTGTCGAGGCTGGGGAAAGCCCACAAGACCAGCCAATTGTTCCATTGGATTCCTTTGCTGCAGCCATATTGTAGGCTGGCATGGATCCGACTTCTCGCACATCCTTAGAGGCTCTGCAGATGTCTATTACAGATATTGAAGGGAACCTCAGCTGATTTATTTCAGAGGGACCTAGGGGGGATTCTGCAGATACTTGTTTGGGAGGAGATACCTACTACGTTAAGTGTAGGCAAGGGGTGGAACCTCTTAGGGTGTTTAGGGCAGACATCCCTCAAAAGAAGAAACAAAAAAGCCAGCATATTTCCCCTGCTTCTAAGGATCCTCAGGGGGAAAGGCAGGACTTTACCCAGGTGTTATTTAATGCACTAATGGCCTTGATGCCTCTCCAAGGAGTTTCTTTCCCTGCTCCCCCTTGGTCCTTACCCCATTCAAGAGGACCAGAGAGCAGGATTCCTGTCAGATTCCTTCTTCACTGGATTACATCTTTGAGGAGAAAGATTCTATTAGCCTAGATTCTCACATTGAAGAACTCTCTTTTATGAATACTATTTCTTGTATGATGGAATTCTTTCAATGGGACTGTTCTCATGTTTCTGACAGTCACAAAAGGTATTATGAGGTCCTCTAGATGGAGCCCGCCAAGCCCTATGCTTCTCCCAATGTCTTGGCTCCCCTTTTAGATACCTTTTCAGCAGCATCTGTGGCCCATGATTCTTAGCCTCCAGCCCCTAAAAAAAACTGACAGGTTTTACAAGGTGCCTTATGAGTGTACGTTTTTTCTACAAATGTTAATCTGCTAACCCTTCTATGGTGTCTGTCTTTTCTGACAAACCATGTAAGCTTTTGCCTTATACTGACTGCTTCCTTCAGTCAAGGAAAGTGGAACCGTGGAACGGCTGGGTTAGAAAGTGTGTGCTGCTGCCACTTTGGCTTTTCGGACTATTAATCACTAGACCCATATGACCAGGTATTTGTTAGACATACTTTTTCAGGTGTCCAAGGCTATCTCTGACCTTCCTGGTTCTGAAGGGAAAGCCTCAGCTTCCTTTTTATTGGGCTCTACTTTCCAAGTAGCTTGCCACTCTATTAAATGCTGTTATGATGCAGCGGATGCCTAGTAGCACTCCTCACCCTGGAGAATGCAGACATATGTGCAGTCATGTAAACCTAGTTAAGAGCCATAGAAAGCACCATGGCTATCAAACTGTACAGTGCCTTTCATATATTTCGATCCCCCGCAGCTCAAGATAAAACAAAGGAAGTAGGTGGCTCATTTTTTATTAAAGACAAGTACACTGCTAGACTGCCCCCAAATGGCTTAGGGGTAAATCACTTTGGCTATAGTGTGCAGGGTCCTGGGTTTGAGACTTGCAAAGGTTGATTATTTCTATGTCAAGAATCTCAATGGCAACACCCAGATATGCTCAGTGTTGCAGCACAACGGCACTAGAATTACAGAACCAACTGATATTGCCAACATCCTGGCAGATAGGTTCGGTGCTAACTCCCCCCCCCAACCCCTAAAGGGCCCATATCTATACAGAAAGAATGCAGAGTCCGTGTAATCACAACTACTCAGGTAAAAGCTGCACTCTCTAAAGCCAAAAACACAGCATCCATGGGACCGGACAACATCCCAGGCTGCATTTTTCATAAACATCAGAACGAACTGGCTCCCCCACCTAAGCACCATGTTCAATCATAGCCTCATGTTGGGCTTTAAGCCCACTGAATGGCACACAGAAACAGTTGTCCCACTCCACAAAGGGGGGATCCACCACTGATCTCGAGAACTATCACCCTATTAGCCCGATGAGCCTGGTTTGTAAGGCCATGGAATGTATCATCATGGAACTCATAAACAATGACACTGGTAACCTACAAACTCTGGACCCCACCCAGTTCAGGTTTGTGAAAGGCTGATCATGCCTCCTGAACCTGATTGACTTCTTTTTGGCGGTCACCAAAGTCATAGACAAGGGTAAGGTGGTTCACACGGCCTATCTTGACCTCACCAAGACTTTCGACACCATCCTCCATTCTGGAAGTGTAGCTTAACTCACTAAACTAGGTATAAATCCCTATGTCACAAGATGGGTTGCCAACTGGCTCACTGACAGAACCCACACTTTAAAAGTTGCAGACTCCAAATCTGATTTCAAACCAGTGACAAAGTGGAGTACCACAGGGTTCAGTCCTGGGACCTCTCCTATTTGGTATCTACTTCTCTGAAGTACAGGCTAACACAGAAGGACTTTGGCTAATGAAGTTTACAGATGACTGCAAACTAGGAGCCATAGTAGAGTCCCCAAATGATGTGGACATCCTGCAAAAGGGCCTCACTGAGACAGATGCCTGGTGTTAGAGCCATGGCCTGAAGCTCAGTGCCAAAAAGTGCATTGTCATCCCCTTTGGTAAAAACTCTGTACCCTTGAACTACTACATAGGCGGCAGTTTACTTAGCGCCGCATGTGTGATGAGAGACCTTGGGACCCAGGTGGACAGTAGTCTTTTCTTTGATAATCACTTCGCCACAGTAGTCAGGAAATCCTACGTGGAACACCATCACAAAAGGGTTCTCTTCCAGGAAAAAAAGAGGTCAGTTTCCCTCTACTCGACAGTCATTAGACCCATTATATAGTACAACACCCCTATTGGTACCTCACAAGACATCTGCAACAGCTGGAAAGGCCACAGAAGTACCTCACAAGAGGATTACTGTCCTCAAACAGATGCCTTACACTGACCGTCTTAAAAAACTCCAGCTTTACTCTGTACCATATAGCCTACTCAGAGGTGATCTCTGTCTAACATATAAAGCTATGTCAAACCCAGAGCTGTTGGATGTGCTACACGCTCTAGGACCTAAACCTTGTCAACACAATAAACAGAACATGCTGGAGGTATAGATTCCTGTCACAGAGACTTCCCATACTCTGGAACAAGCTACCCATCTATGTCAAGCAAAGTTCTTCATTAGCACTCTTAAAGAAGAATCTTGATGAGTGGATGGGAAATAGGAAATACACCCCGGGGATCACTTCTGTGGCTCTGCTCAGCAGGGGCACAGGAAAATAACTTGCTTGGGTGGCGTAAGCCAGGGAACCTTGTTGGCTAGGCTTACGTAGGCCCTTGGGCCGATAGCCTAGTACCTACCTATGAACCTATGACTGACCCAACAAAATGACTCACTGGAGCAGCTCCATGCCTAGCTAACCATAGGTGTGACCCTCTCATATCCTTGCTAGCTACAGATCCTGTGACATGAGTGTGGGAAACCACACCTCTTACCTAAAACTACCAGAGCCTATTAACATTCAGTCTAACACCATACTTATGGGTGACTTGAACTACCCTTCCATAAACTGGGAGACTTGTATGACCCATAATTCACTTGCTCAGTTTTTGAACTTTGACAACGCAAACACCCTTGAGCAACTAGTTAGCTCCCCAACAAGCGGTACAAACGTCCTATACCTAGTACTCATAAACATGGGGGATGCTGCTCCCTCCTGTGCATTAACTTTTCCCTGGTAAGATCTAACCACAAAATCTCCTTTAGTTTTAAAACTAACCTAGAATCACCATCAGACTCCAAACTTAAGAACCTTGCTAAGGCCAGTTACCTCAAACTAAATGGCAGCTTATTAAACTTCCAATCCCCTCTGAACCTGGGTGGCACTGAGGCCTACTCTGAGCTGTACACAAAACCACTGTGCAACAAGATTCAGAGTTGCATAGAGGAGGCAGTACCTGTCTGAGGCAAACATGTGATTATAAACCACCCTTGTGGACCACTAGCATAAATAGGCTCTTCAACAAAATGAAAAAAAAAATCCTCTCCAAAGCCAAGAAGGAACAGGCAAAACAATGCAAAAAGACATTCACCAGTCTAAAATTAGAGAGCTGGTCAAATCTGCCACAGCAAACTATGAGGCAAAGATAGCCTACCAGGTAAAAGATACTATAAGGCTTTTTTTATTGTTGGTAACCTCAGGGGAAACACCCAGCAATGTGCAGAGTTAATCTTGAACGGCAACACTTACACACCCAGCCTGAAACTGTAGGAAACTTGCTGGCCACCAAGTTCAATTCAACCCCCCCCCCCACCACCACCACCACCAATCACCTACTACCACACACAAAGAAATACCATTAACAGTCCCCCTACCAGTCATTATGAGGGAACATGTCCTTACTGCAGTTGCTAAAGCCAAAAACACAGCCTCAATGGGTCCCAAAAACATTCCAGAATGCCTCTTAAATAGCTTAAAACAGAATCTGTCAGGGACAATAGAAACCCTCTTTAACCACAGCTTCCAGGCAAGCTTTGTCCCAGAGGAATGGAGGACTGCAACAGTCATCCCTCTGCAGTAGGGTGGCCCATCAACTGTCCCAGGGGACTACAGACCCATAAGCCTGACTAGTCTTATCTGCAAGGTCATGGAGGTAATTATCATGGACCTGATCAGTAACGGCATAGGAACTGTCCAAAATCTAGACCAGACCCAATTTGGCTTTGTCGAAGGGAGGTCTTCCCTGTTGAAACTGGTAGACTTCTTTGAGAAAGTCACCAGGACTATGGATGAGGGTAAAATAGCACACACCTCATTTCTATACCTGGCCAAAGCTTTCAACACCATCTCCTGCTCTGGGATCTTAGATAAATTTACTGAGTTAGTCATAAACCGCTACATCGTCAGATGGATAGGCAGCTGGCTCATGGACAAGGGCACATGTTGTCCAGATAGGTGAATCCGCTTCCTTTAAGAAACCCAGTACTAGTGGTGTCCCAAAGGGCTCAGTGTTGGGACCTCTTCTATTTGGCCTTCACTTCAGAGAAATATATACCAATGTTGGGGGCCACTGACTTACCAAGTTCACTGACTGGTGTAAGCTGGGAGCAGTCATTGAGTCCTTAAATGACATTGACTTCCTACAAACAGGCCTAAAAATGATAACCGACTGATGCCAACACCATTGTCTGAGACTAAATGCTAAAAAATGTGTAGTCATATCCTTTGGTAAATTAGATGTCCCTGCAAATTATAATTTTGATAGCACACCCCTAAAAGTAGACCAAGTGATAAGGGACCTAGGAGCAGAGATGGCCACTTAAACTTTGACCACCAGATAGCTACAGCAGTGAGGAAATCCTTTGTGGCTCAGCTTACAAGTAAAGGGATGGCTCCAAGATCAAAGGAAGCCATAGTGCTTTGTACTCTGCCCTCATCAGGCCCATAATCAAGTACAGTTCTTCCTTCTGCATGTACCTAACACCAACTGGTGTAGCCCCAGATGTTTCTCATTAAGAAAATACAAAGCGTAAGACACATGTCTTATGCAGACAGACTAAAGACCCTATCCCTTTACTCTGTCTCATATATATCGTTTATTGAGGGATGACTTATGCCTGACCTACAACGCATTCTCTGATCCAACCCTGATGACAGTGTTATATATTTGCAAGAAAAATGATACAAGGGTTGTGCGTTCCATGCACCTGAACCTTATTTGTGATTCTAACAGAACTTGCTGGAGAGAGAGATTCGTATCCCAAAGGCTACTTCATCTGTGGAATAAAATTTCCCATTTTGTAAAACAAAGCCTGTCCCTCACTTGCTTTAAATTACATTTGGAGGAATGGATGAGGAACTGTAAATTCTCTCCAGGGGTACTGCCTATGTCATTTATGGACAGAGGCAGTCTGTAAAATAACTCTGGGCTCCAACACCCTAAGACCCACTACCCTGATACTACCCAATCCCATATCTGGGGAATTAGGATATAATATTGTCATATCTGGGTATTATTAGCTAGGCTTGTAAGAGCTGTTGTGCCATTAACCTAGTAATCACCTATGAGCACCAGGCAGTTCTACAACTGCTGATCCTTCACTCACACTGATGGTAATCTTGGATATGAAAGATGCTCATCTCCATATCACACTTGTCAGGGACACGGATGTGTTCCTCTAATTCTTGGCAGGTCATCACTACTTCCACTTCACATGTCTGCTTTTTGGGCTTTATACCAGTCCCGTTTATACACCAAATGCTTGGCTTTCAGTTTTGCTCATCTTAGCTTACAGTGAGCACATATTAACACCTACTAAAATAGCAAACTGATACAAGCTGTAGTCCACTAGCAGCTCCAGGCATACCCAAATAGGCTATCTCTGGCATCCATAAATATGCTTAAATAAAGCTAGTCTCCCTCCAAAGTCAGTATCATTAAAGAAGGACTGTTTGATGCTGCATATAAAGTAGGTGTTCCATCCCCTGGATAAGGTCTCTCTTCTGAGATCCCTATTCATTGACTTTACAAAGAGACGGAGTGTAATGGTCTTGGATGGTCCTATGAGCTGTGGTATACACATCTACTTCTTTTCTAGTGAAACACTAATAATGCTTCATATTGGGTAACATTTGAATACAGCATTTTCACCCTCTGAACATGAGCCTCCTTTTGATCTCTTCTGTCCACAGAAAGTTATTCTGGTAGTTAAACCAAGTTTCAAGGAACCTGGTAATGCCCTTTTCCCCCCACCTAGAGACACTAAACCTTGACCACAGATGCTTTGAACCAGACCAGTGGAGCTCACACAAGTTTACTCTGGGTCCAGTGAGAACCACAACACAAAACTAGAACATCTGTGTCAGAAAGATGATGACACTGTTTTAGGCCCTGCAGAGTCTTCCAGGCTGTCTAGAAAATGGGTACCTTACAGTTTTATTAAACAAACTGTAGGGCACTCGTTACTTTGCAGACTGGCATTGTCAAAAGCAGCAGCTGTGCATTGCAGCCTTCTCCTAAGAGATATCTGCATCTGCTCAGAATAAAAAAGCCACAGCAGATCAGTTATGTGGGTCCACAGCCAGCCTCTCAAACACTGGTCCCAGTGACCTTCTTATCTGTCACACAGTGGTGGGAGTTTCCTTATCTAGTCTTGCTTACCACTTCTCAAAATTGCCACATCAGATGATTCTGCTCCAAATCCCTTTCAAACAAGCTTTGGGCAATCAATGCCATTTTTCATCCACTAGTGGAAAGGGCTTCTGTTGCCTTCCCATCCATATCCGTTATTCCCAAAGTACTGGTAAAAGTTGAACATCGGGCAGATTTGATTCATACAGCTTATTCCTGGACTGGCCATCATTGGTTCTTCCTGCTTCAGTAACAAAAAAAATATGAGCCACTAATGCTTTCCATCCAATTTACCCTTCTGATACAGCTCAAGGGCACCCTAATGCATTGCAGTTTTAGAAGTCTCAAGTTGGCATTTCCGAGGTTAGATCACAGTCCAAACTCTGAGACTTGCCCAGAAGTCCTTTGAATTTTTAAAGATGTCACGAGACCCAGTAAATGAAAGTGATACATCTGCAAATGGAAAATATTCTCCTTGTAGTTCACGTTTTGGCATGGTAATCTTCAGACTCTGTAGATTATGTATCCATGGCTTCCTAAGTACGTTATTTTTTTTTTAAAGGCCTAATGTGTGGCTTTAAGGTCCACCTGTCTGCAGTCTCATCTTGCACCCTTGTAACCTTCTGTCTGTTTTCTTACCAGTAGAAAAACTTTTTTGAAGGGGTATTGCACCTCACATTTTCCAGAAAATGATTACCCCTTCATGGGATATTAACCTTGTACTGGAAACTCTTCAAGTTTTCATCATGGAAAACTATTAATCCTACATTGTCCATCTGTCTCAACAATTAGGTTATCCAAGCCAGCAAAAACTTCGGATGCTCACCAGTACCCCAGTACCAGAGCTCATCTTTCCCATAATTCCCTGCATTATCGCCCCTGTTGCTCCACTCTGTTAACTGTTGTGTTTGGATAACTAGTTTTTTTGTTTAAATGTACTCCTTGTCAGGACCTGTCCTCATTCATGTTAATCTTTCCTTATTGTATCTAAAAATAATCATTTTTGTTTTCCTCTCTTCCCTTTTCAGGCCTTTATTTGTTAAATTTATCAAATTTCTATTATACAAATATTGTCAGAGTCTCATTTTGATTCAAGTTATGGAAAAGGCTTCAGGCATTAAGAAATGCCTCAAATGCAGGCATAGAGAAATGCCACAAATGCAGGCATAAATCCCTACCCAGAGACCCGCCACCTCAGTGTGTTTTATTGCCTGGATCTGAATCACTTAAACACAAAGTGTGACATTTGTGCTTCATTTGGCCTGAGAGCATTACTCTAGAGAAAGAACAAATTGATACTCTGGCCCTCTCCCAGATTCCATTAGAGAATCCTCCAAATCTTCATTGGATTCACCCCCACCCCAGCTGCCCAAGGATGCTGAGCAGCTGGTCACAAAAGCTTCAGATAAGGATAGAGTCAGCTTCAGAGAAAAATCAAAGAACAATTATAATGGTGCTAAGGCAAAAGAAAAAAGGAAGATGTGTTCAGATTCTCCTCCGTTAGACTCACTGGCTCTGAAAGTTGCTAGATCCCCAAGGTTGTCTAACAAGCACAGAAGGTTTGAGTGTAAGAAGAGATGCTTACTCCACTCAGGAGCCTCTCACTAAGGACACTGATTTTGCTGAAATGAAAGGGTCCTTAGACCCCCCCCCCCTTGAAGACACCTTGTTTGGTGCATTAATGGAAATGTAAAAACAGAGGGGGAATTATTTTTTCCTATTCCCTTTCTCCTGATGAGGAAGTGGTGGTCAAGGCCTTTGAAGCAGGCCCACTCTCCTCCTGGGTGGTATCTTCTGTTGACAAGCTGAAAGACCTGGTGTCTCTCGGATCTTGGTAGGATCCAGATGTAGTGGAACCTGTTAACCAAATAAGGTGCTTGTCCCTCACAAGGATTGTTCACAATGGAGGAAAGGCTGTCCTGTGGATTTAGCAACAGCCAGTATGAAACAGCCACAAAAGAAAATAAGGAGAAGGATCAGATGAAAAGGAAAAAAATGTGGAAAAGACATAGATATTGTGGCAAAAAAGACATCTCTTGAAACAACCTCATGTCATTCAGGATTTGAGACAGGAATGGTTAAGGAGAGATGAAATGAAACCAAAAGATGTAAAGTTAGCAATTACGGCCCAGGGTAGAGAACTGGTTTACAAAGTCCATTGAACATGTGGGAGAAACAGACAAATGTAGAGTCTGTTGAAAAAAAAATTAAAAACCATTGCATAGCTGCTTGCTGGGTATAATACTGTCATGACAGAAGGCCTGTATACTGAAAGGCACAATAATGTGGCAAGACTGCTGCATTGGGAATTGTGCAGACATTACAATATTGAAGTGGTTGAGAATCGGAAACATGAACCACAAAGCATTTTAGAGAATGATGAAGTTTATATCACATGGAATCACCATTGTCAACAGTTCAAAAAATAGATGCAAGAAAACCAGATATAACAGATATAATAGTCAAGGAAAAAAGACAAAATTAGCATTGATCATTGAAATTGCTACACCCAGTGATTAGTATTTTACATATAGAGAGACAGGGTCATAAAATGACAGGATTTGCAGGCAGAAACAAAAGCAATGTTGAAGATACTCACACAGTTCCAGTTGTAGTAGGAGCAAGGGGTCTATAAAAAAAAAAAGAATTTATAGTCTGATTTAGTTATACTATCAATACATGTAATGCCATGTGAATTGGAGGATGAGTCAGTTCTGGGCACATTGTGGGTGCTGCAATTTTAGTTAACATCAAAGACTGAAATAATACTAATTTCATGAACTAATTCCCGTCATGGTATTAGAAGCCCAAAAGACGTGGAGAAATTAAACAAAGAGCTGGTGGAGAACTCCACTGTCCATCCTTCCAAATGAGAGTCTAGGGGAGTATATGTTTTTTGGAAGCATGTATATGTTTAGGGAACTTTTTCCCTTTATGCTGTGAATTACCCCTCTCACATCACCATCTTGCAGAGGGAATTAACTAATGAGCTATCGCAATCTCTCAAGAGACTCCAGACAACAGAAACAAAGTTTATGGAAGCTCAACCAGTTACCAGTGTTGTCCATTACTACGTTACCATGAGGTTGGCTTCTAGTGTATCAGATTAGAGCAACTGGTACCATCAGGCTTGGCCGTGGTTATGCAGTTTTGGGGTCAACTTTAAGGTGTTCTTTCTTGTTGCCCCATTGGATGGGTCTTCCCTTTTTGGACCTAAAGTGAAAAAGATTGACTTAGAGCAAGCAAGAGGGTAAAATACTTGTTGATGGAGTTTGCTTCACTAATCCTCAAAGACCTTTTTCCTGGAATCAGAAAGGAGAGAAGTATCTCTGGTTCAAGAATTCCAGAATTATGCCTCTGACTCCTATTTTGGCATGGCCCCCTGAGGCAGAGGGGGAACCCAATGGATGACCCCCAAGAGGGAAAGGAGTTCTGCAAATTCAAGGGTTTAGAGCTCCTTTCACTGATGAACCCTTTCACTGTTCCTGAAACCTTGCCTACTTGCTCCCCTCTAAAAGCAATTGTGGAATGCCAGTCCCTTCACTTAGACAATTGGGTGACTATCACAGAGGATTCATGAGTAGAGAATAATATCCAGAGGCTACAAAATACCATTCATACCAGAACCACCCTTCTTATAAGTTCCTTCCAGAAGTTCCACCTAGTCAAAGAAAGGCATCTGCCTGAGAAGTGTCATGGCTGCTAGAGTCATCCAGGAGGTCCTACCAGACTACAAAGGATCAGGAGTCTACCCAAGATTCTTTTTAGTTCCAAAAAAGAACAAAGACCTCAGGCCATCCTAGACCTCAACAGTCTAAACATGTTTGTAATAAAGACAAAATTTTTGATGGTCACGGTGCAATGTATTCTTCTCCTCTTTGAGAAAGGGGACTGGATGTGATCAGTCAATCATCAGGATGTGTATTATCCCTCAAAAATTGCATGGCAGTCCAGAAAGGTATCTGTGCTTCCAGCTGGGAACCAATCACTATGCATTTAGGTCTCTGACATTCTGTCTCACCACAGCCCCTAGCCCCTCCAACACCACATCAAGTGTTCAGATGCATGGCAGTGGTGGCAGCACATCTCAGGTTGCAAGGGTTCATGCGATCTCGGACAGTTGACAACTCATTGCACAAACAATAGAATCCTTAATCCAAGCAAGAGATTATTTGCTTCAGTTGTGTTGATACTTTGGAATGTCCATCTACAGCAAATCAAACTTGCAGTTCACTCAAACACTATACTTCATAGGATGTCATCTAGGCACTCTTTTGCAACTTGCAAAACTCCCTTTCTGTCACTCTCAAGCATGATGTCTCTTCGTTTGCAGGCACAGGAGGTCATTTCTACTCCATGTTCTCCAGCATCTCTAATTATTTGCTTGCTGGGTTCCTTGGCAGCTTCTGTAACATAAATACTTAATACCAGATTTTTCATGAGGATTCTGCTATGTACTCTCCAGTGGTCTTTATTGGCACTAACTCTACCATTTGGTGAAGTTTTCCTCCCTATACTGGCATTTCATATGTTACTGGATAACTTCCCTTTAATAATGCAAGGAAGTCCTTTCCCCAGGGCCACAGTGACCACATATGCCTCCCCACTGGGGTGTGATAGATAATTTTGAGGAGAGTACAGTTGAAGGAACTCGGGCCCTCAGCAGGCCCGTCTTCACATCAGTGTTCTGGAGATGAGGGTACAAACATTGGAGGATCTTAAGGACTGCCTTCCCCAGGGTGCAATTTCTGTCCAGATAGACACTTCAGTGGTGTGGTACATCAGTAAACAAGGGGAATCCATTTTTAGCCTTCATGTCTAGAGGCCATGAGGGTTTGCCAATGGGCAATGTCTTCCCAATGCTTTCTCATAGTAATGCACATACCAGGTTGATCCAGTATTCTAGTAGACCAGTTCAGTTACTGTATTTTCATGCATCATGAGTGGTCCCTCATCAAGTCAGTGGAAGTTTTCAGCCACTGGGGTCAGCCTTGCTGCAATGTCTTTGTATCCCCCACCAGTGTGAAATGCAACAGCTATTTTGTTATTATTCCTGAACAGTTTCAATCACAAAGGGAAGTAATTGTCCATACTTGGCTACCTGGTCTCTTTTATGCTTACCCTCTAGTTCCACTCATACCAACGTTTTTACAGAAAATTTCCATGTGCAAGGCAGTAGTAGTCCTCATTGCCTGTTATGGCCTGAACAAGTTTGATTTCCCTTCCTATGGCCTGATCTTGAACAACCTCCTAAGGTCCTGGATTCTGTTCTGAATCTACTCTGTCACATATCCAGCAAGCATTACTTGGACATCAAGTCCCTAAAGCTAACCACACATGGTTTCTCCAATTCCAATGACGGCAAAAGATCCTTCCCTACCTTCTAGAGTAGTATGCATTCTGATTACATCGCAGAAAACTTTATCCAGAAAGATTTACAACAGCAGATGGAAAGGTTTTCTGTATGAGCAGTTGACAGTGAGCTTGACAGTTTCTCTGCCCCCTTGTCTTCTATTCTTGATTTTCTAGTGGGTCTTTTTCACTGTGGTGGCAGCTATTCTGCCATTAAAGTTCAGTTATTTATTTATTTGACATTTGTTAATCGGATTGGTCCAACTAAACTAGAAGCCCATTATTAGTGGAGACCCAAAGAGAAAAGCTCCAGGAAATTACAGATTTTCAAAGAACGTAGAAGAACATGTATTATCAGTTATACAATGTAGTAAAAATAAAAAGTAAAACATGGAATATGCACAAAAAGTTAAGTAAAATACAGTTACAGTAAACAAATAAAATTAGTTCAAGTTACCAGAACCTGGCAATTTCAGATATGCACAATATGTATTTATAGGTGATGTATGGAATGTACAAATGTAAAGGCAGTTTAAAGACAATGTACTATGGGATTCTGTAAACTACAAAAATAGATGAGCTGCATACATGTCCAACATTTGTCAGTAATATTTCCCAATTTCTAAAGGGCATTTTCTCTTGAAACCTCTTTTTAAAGATCCAACTCCACCTAGGGATATTATCGTGATGTTGCAAGTTCTTACAAAGCCACCTTTTGAGTCTGCATCTTCTATAAAGTTATTTTTTTCCTGGGAAATGTTTTTTCATGGTAGTTACCTCAGCCACATACCTGAACTTCAACTCTTCTCATGCAAACCTCCCTACTTGATATTCCACAAAAACAAAGCACATCTTAAACCTTAATTCTACCTTTGTGTCTAAAGTAGCTAAAGAGTGAGCCTGTCTTTTTTTCTTAACCATTCGAACAAAGACATGTACACCTTGCATAACCTTGAGTGTTCACAAACAGCTTGTATGCTACTTGCATTGCACAAAAGCCATACAAAAAGATAACCAGCTATCTTATTCCAAAACTAAATTACGATCTAAGATCTCTAAAGTTTCTTTGTCCAGATGACTTTCAGACTATTATCTTTGTTTATAACTTAAAAGGATTCTCTCTCCCTACCAAGTAGAGTTTATTCCAATAAATCTGTTTCAACTTCCTTTCTGTGTTGCAGCAACTTGATTGCCTTTGCCAGACATTGCAAACTGGATCTTCATACCAGATCCAGCGCAACCTTCTGTTTTGCCATCCTTAAAAGTATGCTGCCAAGATGTCACCCAGGAATACTGGTAGGTGGGGACTCTATCCCAGTTGTCGAGATGGATGAGAGGAGCAACAAAGGATACACAATTATGCATTTAACATAATGCTAGATCCTTGCTGCCATCCTCCATCCATCTTGACTTGGCACCCTCCTTCCAAACTGTCCCTCTTCTTAATAGTATTTAGCTGTTTAATGTTTAAAAAAGTTAAATGTCTCTTGTGGGAAGCAGACCCCCCCATTCCTGTTATCTTTTGTGTTTAGGCCCTGAACACAAACTAGAGTCGGAAAGTAGTCATCCTTCCCATGCCATGGTGTCTGCCAGTTCCCTGGCCATTATCCTGAAGAAGCACTTGAAAGAGAAGGATGTGCAGGATACAGAACATCTGTCCACCTTTAATTAAAGGCTTGACATCTTCTGCATTGGTGGGATGTCTTTGTTAGCCCCCTGATCTGACACCTCTTAGGCTCGAGTACTGTGGTGCATCCTCTCTAAAGGCTGTCATGTCAGTGGCCAAGTCCTCATGAGCCAACGACGGACCAGTGTTGGTTGGGTCTGAAGGTACTTCTCAGGCTACAGTTTCCTTTGTCAGAGTTCTGGTGAGCAAGGGTGAGTGTGACATTCCCTTGGTTATTGTTCAGGAGGAAATCTCCAGAAACCAGACTGAGGTTGCAGCCACCCACCCAGACCTGAGGCCTTTTGGTCCACCCATTCAAAACCCAAGACACCTCAGCCAAAACTACAGGTAGGTTTGTCCCAGATGGCACTGTCTAGATCCCCTGCTACTGTTCCCCAGGTTTCTCTCCACATGACTTCATGGATTTTATGAAATTAAAGGCAATCCATCCTGGAAAGGGAAACTGTGCCAGGAATCTCCCAAAGAAAAGAAAAACTGACATCTTCACCTGGGGAGACTGTGATTCCTCAGAGTCTGAAGACTAAGACAAAGTTGCTTATGTGGAGCATCTACCCTCCCAGCAATTTTTGGATGCTTAGTCTGAAGACACCTTGTCCTCAGCCTCACCACCTGAGGACTTGTCATTTGGAGATGCCCTTCACAGAATGAAGGAATTTTTGAAGTGAGAGTCTAGGGAGATCTCTCAAACTTGAGAGAATTACAGAAGGCTCCTGAACATAGGCCCCTGGCGATATCTCCAGTCCATGAAGTCTCTAGCATGTCTTCTTTGACATAATGCTGCAGCCTGATTTACTTTCCCCTGCTCCCAGGAAACCTATTCCTTCTACAGAGTCTTTGAGTACCACAAGTACGTCTGGAAGAATCTGTTGGTGGACCCAGCTGTGCAATTGAGCTTCTGATAGCAGGGAATCCCATATATTAAGTATACTGGCTAAAGGATTTGCAAGAAAGAACTGTTAATGATTTTATTAGATAAATATTAATGGCTTTGTTTATTTTACTAAATTTTGTTGTGGACTTTTGTGATTTTTTTCTTTTAATTCTACTCTAGTTTGTACTGTTTTGATTTTAAAATTTAATAAAAAATTGATTTAAAAAAATGAATACTGCAACAGTGAAGGAATGGACATATATGATTTTGATAAGATTTTACACAACTGCCCACATACTCAAATACCGTGAGTTTGTACAGGAACAAATTAAAACCAAGGTGGGGGAGGGGGTTACAAAATAAGAGCCTCCAGTAGGACATCCAGGAATTGTGCATTGTTGGCCTTCATACATCCAGACATTTATGCAAATGTGGCTTTGATGCATTGGATATGTTATGCGGAGCAGCTGATGTGGAGTTAGTCATAAGAGACATGCCCAGCTGAGGAAACAACCCCTGTCAAATCATCTTAAAGCAGAGCTCTTTGATACCGTACTAGGCAAGGAGTTTCTGTTTTGGCCCTTAGCAGAGAAGGTGTTTGAAAGGCTGGACAAAGAGGATACCGATGAAGTCTGTTAAGGAATTCTGTCTTTCCCATACTCGTAGTTACATAAAGAACTATGCTAGCAAGACCTGCCCCTTTCCCCCAAAAATAGGAAAAAAATCAGAAGGAGAAAAGGCCTAGGTGTGTGGAATTGAGTGCAAAACTGACCACTGTTTTAGATCCGGTGGGTCCAAGGACCCAGCCCCTGGTAGGGAACAGCAGCAATTATGCTCAGCACCTCCCTCAATTCCCACCCCAACCCTAAACCCCCCAGTGAATCTGGGAGGAAGACTTTTCTCCTTTCTCAGTCATTGGGAGTAGATCACTCAGGACATATGGGTACTATGTGTTTATAAGTAGGTTACTCACTGCAGTTCTGGAAAACGCCTCCTCTCCCCAGATGTCCCCTTCCTCCCAAGCGACAGAAAAACCTAATTCCACCCTTCATATAGAGGCTCTCACAGCAAAATGCCATCTAGTCAACTCTGCCAGAAGAGGCATGTACAGGATTTTACTCTCTCCTCTTCCTAGCCTTAAAAAAAGGAAATGATCTGAAGACCTGCATTGGATTTTTTCAGACTCGACACATTTCTGACAGTACCCAGATTCAAAATATGAACCACGCAAAAGATTCTACCCTTCATTTTGTCAAGAGCATGTATGACAACACTGGACCTAAGGGATGTCTGCCTTCATATTCATATACTTCAAGAACACAGGAAGTTCTTGCACATTGAAACAGGGGGATGGGGTGTGGGGGGGGGGGTCCCTTTTCTAGTTTTCTGAATTATCATTTGGCTTATCTACTTCACCCGGGGTATTTACCAAATGTCTGGTGTTTTGCAGAACAAAGGAGGTCCACATCTACCCATATTTAGATGATTGCTTGAGTCAGGCAGCTTCTATTGTGGAACCTCTTACTGGCCATGCAAGTTATCACAGATTACTTCCAGAAAGTAGGCCTACCCTGAATGTCCAGAAGTCCCAACTGACATCCAACACCCAGGTTAATTTCTTGGTGGTGGAATTAGATTCTGTTCAACAGAAGCCCCTTTTTTTGCCAAAGGACAAGATCATGTTCCTGTCAGAATACCCCCCCCCCCACTTGCACAGTCATCAGACCATAACAGCAAAGCAGCTTCTGAGGATGCTGGGGTACATGGCTTCATTTGTCCTGATGGTCTCACTAGCAGAAGTAGACATGAAGAAAACTGCAGTGGTTCCTAAAAACCTGCTGGTCCAAATACCAGCAATCATAAGAATGCAAATCCCCTTCTTCATTGCCTACAAAAGGATAGCCTTTAGTGGGAGGAGAGCATCAAGGTGAACTTTAAAGTACATTTCGATTCTTAGAGGCAAACCAGACCCTAACCACAGACAGCTTCGATGCGGCTTGGGAAGCACATCTAGCAAATTCAGAGTCCAAGGTGCATGGGACAGGAACTTGGTAGTCTAGTCTGTCTTTCTGCTTTTCCCGATAATGGGACGCCACAGCAGAACTCTGGTCCGCTAATGATTGGCAGTAGATTTTTATGAAACGCAGTGGTGCCAGCTCTATGCCCAACCTTCAACGAAGGCATGCTCATTTACGCACGCATGTCTTTCGAACGCTACCCAACCACGGGGAGGACATGCAGACTCCACACATAAGGCACTCCCAAGCCAAGCCGAGAATCGAACGGGAGAACCTCTTGTTGTGAGGTAACAACACTACCAGTGTACCACCACAGAATGGAAACTTGGTAGTCTAGTATGTCATCATAAAAAGAAATGATGGCAGTAATTATGGCCATGAAAGCATTTAAAATGTTGATGTCCAGAACAATAAAATACTAGTAGACAATACAACCATGGTGTAGTATATCAACAAGCAAGGGAGCGCGGACTCATGTTGCCTCTGCATATTAGCAATGGGACTATGACAGGTACTCAACAACTACGTGTAGCTGCTATAGCCTTGTACATCCTAGATCAGGACAATATAATAGAAGACTCTAAGCCCTGATCCTTCATTTTCTGGGCTTGGTGGCAATTAGATCCTTATCGGTGCCATTTGCATGCCTGAAGGTATGGGGGTTGCAGTGGATGGCAAGGTGTCAGTGGCTGCAGAACCAGTGTGTGCTCTAATCTTGAGCTGATCTTGGAGCAGTGTTGCCAGGTTATGAAGTGATGAATAATCCTAAATAGGCTTTTGGTCACTCACCTTTCTTCGTCCATATTGGTAAATTCTTCTGATAGATGCTTTGGCTTCTCCTTGTTGAAAAAATGTGGTTCCCATAAAGTGTAGGTTGTCATTAACAGGTTGAATCTAAGAGCAGTTCTGCTCACTCTGATATCCTTGAAGGCAAAGCTGTTTCCTGTTTTTTCCCTTACCTTTGTGATTAATTTGACTTACGGTTTCCAAACAGGCAGGGATCACAAGATTGTAGTCTCTGTGTAGGAGCACAATGTTCATCTGGCACTAGACCATAGAGAAAAAAGCTCTGCCTCAGTAGTTCACATTCCCAGGGTGTTGAGTGAGCTAGCAAGGCTATATCTGTACCATTTCTCCAGTCCTCCCATAGAGCTGCATATTCAGAAGCCATGCTTCATGCATGGCCAGTTTGCTACTTCTGAATATAGAGTTCTTCTCCTGTTCTAAGTGCAACAGACCAAGGGTAAAATTTTGATGAATTTGCTGTCTCTCTCATATTCCATGGGTGATTCCTCTGTGATTTCCTACTTTTCCAGCCGTGTATGTCTTATCTCAAGAGCTCAGCTAAGAAGGATCAAGCTCTTGCTGTCTGGGAAGAGCATGGTTTCAGTCACTTAAATCTTTGACATTACAGGGAACTCTCTCATTCATAAGCATGGATGCCTTTAATGGTTGAAGCTGGAGTTTGCTGCACTTCATGCCTGGCTTGTGACCTAGAAACCCCTGTTCCCACCAAGATTATTAGCTGAGGTCTCAGGAGACGAGACTGCTGAAAATCTTTCTACTCAGCAGGCCTGTTCCTCCAAGTGGAAGTTGTTTTGTATTAATAAGGTGTGGTACTCTGTGCTGCTGCAGTTTGTTGACCTGCAGATGATTTAGAAGTGTCTTGTATACCTTTATGATTTGGCTTAAATTAATCCACATGTATCATGCATGTGAGATATGTTTCTGCCCTTCATGACCTACTGGTGGCACGGCTCCTTAAAGGAGATGTTCTTCGTGTTTCACTGTTGCAGTCATTATATTTGGGTAATCTGCTGGCAGGTTGCCCTCATTTGACCTGAATAACAAAGTCTTGGGTCCTGCGTCGGTTGCAGTTTCCACTTCCATGACGTCAGGTTGTCAGGGGTATAAAACATGCAGCCGACGCCATTTTATTCAGTCATTCTTGCCGCGCGGTGCCCGAAGCAGAAGCAGTTGGCAAGTGCCGGTCGGCCGACTCCTGAAATTTTCGCATTCGAATTTCAGAACCGAAGTCTACAACTAAAGCTAAGTACCCGTTGGGGGAACTTTTTCTTGCTCCTTACCGATGTCAGTAAAAGTTAATAATTGCATTACTTGTGGGAAGCAAATACCTCATAAGGATTTTCATTTGTACTGTATTCCTTGCCTATTCCCAGAGCATAACATGCCTTGCTGTCGGTTTTGTGCTAGATTTAACCAACGCACTATTAAGCGTCGGTATATTTTTGCTTCAAAATATTGTGGATCCAGATTTAATTACCCTGAAATGTCGTCGGTTAGCAATCCGACTAGCAGAGTTCACAAAAAATGCAAAGAAAAAGACAGAGACAGACCATCGAGGTCCAAAACTGACGACAAAGCTTCTCCTAAGCCAGTCGCCAGTTCGCCGGTACTCAGTGAGGTGCTTTCGCAGCCCCTGATACCTGCTACTTTTGAGTCGCAGGCCTCTACCGAGACCCATGTGGAGTCCGGTATGCTGCGAGATTCTCGGGGTATTGAACCTGCGGATGTGTCTCCCTTGGATGGGCCCGGAGCTGCTGAGTAGGCACCAGCTTCAAAAACAAGATCAAAAACATCTTCAGGCCCCTATGCCTAAAAAACAGATGATCAAAATGGCTGAGGACTTAATTACCTTGATCAGGGGATCCCAATCCCCCCCTCCCCTGCTAAGAGGCCTAGGCAAGACACTGATTATGAATCTTCAGATCAGGTTTCCATTTTTTCTGATTCCTCTTCTGAACAGGAATTTTCTATTCTACCCTATGAGGATTCAGATGCAGAAGAATCAATCCTATCTGCATCTCCTCCTGAGGATTATTCTTTTGGAGAAACCTTTTATACTTTAAGGGAACATTTCCATTGGGAGAGTCAGGATTTCTCTGAGTCAAAAAAGAAGTTTAGGAATTTCCTTCTTCTCCCTCAGCATAGGCCTTTGGCAATATCTCCTGCATTAGACATTGTTGATGTGTTTTCGGAATCAAGCATGGCTACTGATTCCCTACCTCCGGCTCCTAGTAAGCCAGACAGATATTACAGGGTTCCGGACTCCCACAAATTTCTATTCAAAAATCCTGCTGCTGATCCTGAGGCTATGTCACAGGGTCTCAAAGGTGTATAGGCCTCTACAGCCACAAATCCTAGCCCCTCTGATAGAGATTCCAGGGCGCTGGATAGATGGGGGAAGAAGGTTTATACGTCTGCAACCTTGGCAATTAGGGCCTTAAACTGCCAGTTTCATGTGCTTAAATATCAGCAGCATGTTATGGGCTTATTGAAACAGAAAATTATGTTGATTTCTGATTGTGTGGAAAATAAAGAATTACAGGAATTATTGCATGCAGCAGAACAGGGTGGAAAGCATACTTTGCAATGTGGTTTTGATTCCTTGGAGGCCTCTTGCAGGGCCACAGTTACTGGATCTGTGATTAGAAGGCATGCCTGGCTCAAGGAGCAAAATCTGCCTGATCATGTTAAAGCTAAACTGTTGGATGCCCCTTTACAGCATGATACTCTTGTGTGTAATAAGGCAGAAGAGGTTCTAAAGAAAATGGAAGACAAAGATAAATCTATGCAAACTGTAAAATATTTTTTACAAGTGCAGCCACCCAGATTCAGTAGGCACTGGCCTACTAAAAAATGGTCCTTTCCTGTTTCCAACAGAACCTCTCAAGGCAAATCCAGGGGCTCAAAAGGCTCTAGATACCAATCACAGGGTTCTTACAGGTCAAAGCAATGGGGTGCCTCCACCTCCAAATCTGGAGGAAACAAAGCACAACCCTACAGTAAGCAGTCTCAATGACCTCCCTCTACCTTCACCAAGCACTTATCTTTTGGCAGCCCCCTTGGGAGAATATTAGCACTTCATGCTCAAAATTGGCAGTTAATTACCCAGGACAAGTGGGTATTAAACATAGTATCCCAGGGGTACAGATTTCATTTCCATACTTTGCCAATTCCAAACGGTTGGCCAGATCTGCCACAAAATCAATGGGCAGAGGCTCAGAAGCAAGTTACGTCCCTCATGGATATGGGGGATTTTCAACCAGTACCAGAACAGGAAAAAGGACAAGGTTTTTATTCAAGACTTTTCCTGGTACCCAGAAAAGATAATGCCTGGTGTCCAGTACTGGTCTGATCGATTTTGAACACGTTCCTGGACATTCCAAAATTCAAAATGCTGACTTTACAACATCTACTGCCTATGTTGGGCAGGAACGCTTGGTTAGTGACTCTAGACTTAAAAGAGGCATACCTGCATATCCCAGTAAGGGAATCATGCAGAAGATACCTCCACTTCAAGGCAGGTTTTCTGCATTACCAATTCTCTGCACTGCCCTTTGGCTTATCTACTGCGCCCAGGGTCATTACAAAGTGCCTGGCACCAGTAATTGCATTTTGCAGACAAGCATACAAATCTATCCTTACCTGGACTACTGTCTCATTCAAGCAGTGAACAAGGACATTCTTCTTCAACATCTGGCGTTTGTAAAAAGGCTACTAACATGCCTAGGGTACACAATAAACGAAAAGAAATCCCAACTGGTACCCTCTCTAATTATATTCCTGGGTGCAAGCTTGAATACAACTGCCCAGATAAAGGCAACTGACAACATACTTCAAACAGATGGCAACAAAAACCCAGTTATCTGTAAGACAAATTCTGCAGGCTTTGGGGTTCTTGGCATCCTGCATTCTACTAATTCCATATGCAAGACTGCATATGAGGAAACTTCAATGGTACCTAAAATGTTTATGGAGTCAACGTTGTCACAGTCTGGAAACAATGATTCCTCTCATTCCCTGCCTACAACAGGAGTTTCTTTGGTGGGGAGAGACATGTCACCAAAACAAGAGACTGTCATTCACTCTACCCCCTCCCACCCAAACCCTAACTACAGATGCATCAGACTATGCTTGGGGGGCCCACCTGGCGGGAAGATGCATTCAGGGCATATGGAGCCCAAAACAAATGGATCTGCATATCAACCAGAAAGAGATGCTAGCTGTTCAGAATGCTCTGACAGCCTTCAAGGACTTACTTCATCCAGGACAACTACTGATAAAGACGGACAACACCACGGTTATGTGGTACATAAACAAGCAGGGGGGTACACATTCCTACCCCCTTTGCAGACTAGCCATGGCATTGTGGAACACAGCTTTGACTTACCAGGTACGTCTTCAAGCTCAATTCCTGCCAGGAAAACAAAATACTCTGGCAGGCGACCTAAGCAGAAATCTTATGGACCCGCACGAGTGGAAACTGGATCCACAAATCTTCAGCATGTTAACACAGAAATGGGGGAGCCCAGACATAGATCTATTTGCCTCTCCCCAAAATTATCATCTGAACAAATTCTGCATAAGGACTTATCGCAGACAAGCATGGAAAGTGGTTGCCCTATCCTTCAGTTGGAAAAACCTATCAGTCTATGCCTTTCCCCCTCTGCCTCTTCTCTCCAAGGTCTTACTAAAGGTCAGACAGGAAAAAACAAAAGTGACCCTAATTGCTCCGGACTGGTCTCGCCAGCACTGGTACCCAATTCTAAGGAATATGTCTCAACTCCCGCCTTAGTACTTGCCTCAAATACCTCATCTACTGTCTCAGCAGAACAATCAAATTCTGCACACTCGCCTCCAAACTCTGAACCTTGCAGCATGGCTGCTCATTTAATTATTCAAACAACAACTCTCAGTAAATCTGTCATGGATGTCATTTTGGAAGCCAGAAGGACTAGTACCAGAAAATCTTATGCTGATAAATGAAAGAGATTCTGTGCTTGGAACCAAGCACAAGGAACGGACACTGCAAAACCAAATATCCCTCAGATTTTACAATACTTGACTGAGATGCTTGACAAGGGCCTTTTTCTTCAATAAAAATCCACGCCTCTGCCATCTCGGCTCATTACAACATGGAGCCTCCCCTCTTTTCTCTTCCTCTGCTAAAACAGTGTCTTAGAGGGGCCAAAAATTTAAGGCCTCCCAGAAGACCACCAACTCCTGCATGGGACCTCAATTTTGTGCTGGAAAAACCCACCCTGCCTCCTTTTGAACCAGCAGCTACTGCGGATATAAAATTTTTATCTTGGAAAACAGCTTTCTTCTTGGCAATCACTTCAGCAAGAAGGGTTTCAGAATTACAGGCTCTCATGGCTGTGGAGCATTTTATTACATTTTACCTGGACAGGGTGTCCCTCAGGACCAATCCTTCCTTTATGCCTAAGGTGGTATCCAGTGTGGCACTTAACCAAACAATTCACATGCCAACATTTTACCCAAATCTGCAGAACAAGGGGGAGCGGATTCTGCATTCATTGGACGTACACAGACAACTAAGATTCTACTTAAACAGGACCAAATCTCTAAGAAATTCTGAGCAACTACTGGTGGCATTTGCTTCAGGATCAGAGGGGAAGGCTATATCAAAGCAGACTATTTCTAAGTGGATAAGCCACTGCATTTGTTTCTGCTACTTGCACCAAGGTAAACCTGTGCCCAAGGGAATCAGGTCACATTCCACCAGGGATGCCTTGACCTCAGCAGCCTTTCTCAGAGGAGTTCCAACAAAAGACATTCTAGAAGCTGCTACTTGGAGCTCTGTTCATACCTTCACAAAGCATTATCATTTGCCTCTCTTCTCCAAATCCGGGGCAGGCTTTGCCACTGCAGTTCTGCAGGGCCTTATAGCTGCTCCTAATGCTATTTAGTTCCATCCTCCCATCCATAGCTTTGGGAGTCTATCCAAATGTAATGACTGCAACAGTGAAACATGAAGAACATAGTACAGTTGTGTACACTTACCATAAATGTAGATGTTTGAGTGTATTCACTGTTGCAGTCCGGGTTACCCACCCACCATCCCCCTTTTCTATAACTTCTCTTTCCTTCACTGTATTCTAAAGCCTTTGTGGTGTATTTGCTTTTTAGATGAAGGTAAAGTTTATGTTGCTAAAAGTGCATTTACATATAATGCTGTTTATATATATATATATATATATATATATATATATGTGTGTGTGTGTGTGTGTGTGTGTGTGTGTGTGTGTATATGTATATATTTCTGCTCCCCATTTGGGGGGCACCTGACATCTGGGGCAAGAAAAACTGAATAAAATGGCGTCGGCTGCATGTTTTATACCCCTGACGTCATGGAAGAGGAGACAGCAACTGACACAGGACCCAAGACTTTGTTATTCAGGCTGACTGAGGGCAACCTGCCAGCAGATTACCCAAATGTAATGACTGCAACAGTGAATACACTCGAACATCTACATTTATGGTAAGTGTACACAACTGTACTTTCTGCATCTCTGTCATCTGAAGAAACTTTCCTCACTGTGGAACTCAACATGATCAAAAGGCTTGTCCTCCACTGTTTGAGTTTGGTAGCTCTGCAGCATTAAATGCGATTCTTAGAAAATGCTGTTTCTAATAGTCATGAGCTATGCACATAAGTGCTTAGACTTTCAGGGCTTCATGTGTAGGGAGATGTATCTTGTCTTCCTATTGCTTGGATGACCCCTAGAACTTAATCACATTTCTGTCCGTAAATATATTCTGACTTGTCCTTGTCTGTTCAGTCTTTGCACATGCAGAAACCACATTCCTCTGCTTAATACAGATTTTCATAAAATTTCCAAAATATTTCTAATACCTGTACAGGATCTCGGGTTATTTTCCTTTATTATAGACTCCCTAAGCTTGGCAACAACCATTTCTACTTTTTTTTGTCTGAGCCGTTGTGCTAAAAGCTTTTGTGCTGTGTTGGTGAGAGGTCATTCAGACATCTTTGAGTATTGCTTATGTCCTTATCAGTATCATAACTACAGGGCTGTTTATGATGACCTTATCCCCACCCCCTCAAGAGGGGACAAATGAACCACAGCACTGCAGTGCTCACAGTGCGTTCCTCACTTGGGTGCATGCACCTGCATGTCCATTGTAAACACTACCACCAGTCAGTAACTTTGTGATCCTAATGCCCACTCCATACTATATCCCTTCCATAGAAACCTGTCTTCTTTGGCAAGTGGTGCATTCCAGAGCAGACTTCTCCCCACCTACCCCTAGTCTGAGTATGCTCATTTTCCCTTGCCAGGTTCATTAGTTGTTCAAGATGCTAATCAGTCTTAGGTCCCTTGGGATGCATTAACTGCTTTATAATTCTGCATCAGTTGAGCTGGCTTGGGTGTTTGCTTATATATGTGGCACATTGTCATTGTGCTCTTCGGGACAGATATATAGACATCTCTTAGGGTGGGATTTTCTAAGTTTATTGACGATTATTGATTAGCAGAGAATGAGTCCAGCATTAAACCCATGTAAGAGAGCCCTTTAGTAGATCAGTTGTGATGGTAAGAAAACACATATAATAAAGTAACTGAAGATAATGGTATTTATAGTGCTGGGGAATTCCCTCAAGTAATATGGTCAGCCAGGACTCACCTAGAGTTGTGCAGTAACAAGGTGCAGAAAACGTGTTCTGCGAATACTATTGCTGCAGAATATGGAGAGAGAGAGCATTCCGTTCACTGTAAGAAACATAACAAATGACATACTCCAAGTAACGTGGTCTCAGGCTTCAGAAAAACCCAAATAACATGGCAGAGATTAGTCTGCCATCGTAAAAGCCATGGCAGAGAGGGAGAACAGTTGTAGTAAGCAGTATACTTGAAGGCACCGATGGAACAAACTTAAGTATCATGGTGATGACAGTAAAGGAGAATAGAAACAGTTACAGAACTGAAATCGTAGTCAGTGCTGTAATCACATGGCATTGTAAATAATCACACAGCTATCGCACATTAAATAGCAATACCATAACCTGCAGAAAAAAAAATGCCTATCATTTGTTACAAACAAGGAAAACAGTTCCATAAGTATTGAAATGCACAGGATGTAGAAAGAGTTCACAAGATTTTCAGCAGCAGGGAACAGAAGTAATATGCCCTCAACTGGGATAATCACCAAATGCACCCTTAATTAGTTCAAGTGCAAGGAACATACCTTGAATAATATGGTTGCTTATACACAGAGAATTTCTGAGTTTATAAACAATCTGCAGGTGACCCTATTGCAATGCAGTACAGCTTTGCCAAGTCACATGATCATAAGAACAGAGAACATGTGTTGATGGTCACAAGATAGAGAACCAGAGCTGCAGAGTAGCCTGTTTACAGGACCCATGACAAAGATAACTTGTGGAACACTGTCAAGTGCTGAGAGATATTTTCTTAAGTAATAATACACACAATTAGGAGAGATCACAGTTACTGTTAGCTTGGTTACATAATGAAAGTGGAGCTCACCTTTGGTAACATGACAGCAAGCAGTAGATAAAGAGCACTCCATTAGTAACATTAGCAGAAAACTGTTGAAGGGAACGCATCGCAGTTTAAAATGGCTGCAGAGTGCTGAGGGAGAGAGCACACCATATAAAATGTCTGACGATTATAGAGAAGAGTACTCTGTTAAGAGTAACATGACTGCAGAGTGCTGAGAGTGTTTTCTGTGGGTAACATGAGTGTTAAAGAAAAAATTGAGTAACATGACAATTGATTGCGCACCCTTAAAGGGCAGAGAAAATACACTACATATACGATTAGAGGATAGCATAGCTGTCAGCATTTTACAGCCAAAATCAAAGGCAAAGTCCCAAGTCAGGGAGGGACACACTTTAAATACTGGCTGTTATGACAGAAAATTAATAGAATAGGAGAATTTGAATCAACGCATTTTCTGAAATAAAATAAGTCAAGGACACTAATACTGTGTAGTTCATAACCCTTCGCCATTCCTCAAAACATAACAGATTTTGAGTGTTTTGGGACTTCCCTAAAAGTTGGAGACATTTGAGAGCTGGTTTAGGTCTAGACAACGCAAGTGAAAGGGAGAGGGCACAGAAAGGTAATGTGACTGTAAATCACTGTTACAACAGATTTTTTACGAGTTGATTGCAAAGTTCAGAGAAGACAGCATAATAGGAAAAGTTTTGAGAAAAGTGAATGTGTAGTTGTGCACATCTAAGTGTACATTGTGCAAAACTGGTGACCCAAAGTTTATTTAAAATTATTTATTTATTTTTGTTTTATAAAATGCATGGGTTCATCAGTAACTAATAGGCAGTCAGTTCAAAGACCGTTTCAAGCCTAGTCAATAACCCATATTCAAAAGTTTCCTCCAGTCTCAATGAGAGCAGTGCAATGTAGACCAGGTGAAAATTTGCAGCTGTCCATTTAATTTTGTGTTAAACTGAAGCTGCCAACAGCTCTACTTTGCTTGACAAGTAATAGAAGTTTGTTCTAGAGTTCGTAGTTATGTTGGGATCTCAACCTGTCATGCTAATGTTTATTTGTTGAAGGTGTAGTTACTTTAACTAAGTATTTGAGGAGTCATACTTTAACCAAGTATTTGAGGAGTCATTTTTTCAGCGAAGGAACAAGAGATCAAAAAGGTTTGGATCTTTCATAGCTTAAAAGACTGCACAAATCCTCACAGATGTAAATTTGCAAAACTGTTTGTACAGCCTTAGCTTCCTTTCTGAGTTGTGTGAGAATGGTAGAGTTAAAGTGTAATGAATTATTTTCTATATTGAATGGAATAAAAGCATTTTATGTAAGAAACATTGGGTCACCACTTTTCATCTGTCTGTGTGGGAACAAAGTGTGTGCAACTAGCCTGTTTGCTTTTTCGGGGCTAATGGCAACGAATATCAGGAGGCAATCTTTTGAGACATCTTTATCAGAAATGTGAGGTTATAGAAAATAAGCTGGTGGAAGCCAAGACCATCCATTTTATGTTTGTGTAGTGCAGCACACCCAGACTAAACAGACTAAATATGTGTGGACCAGCTCCAGTGGCATAGATGGATAATGCCTTAATGGTCCATGTGACCCAAGTTCGATCAGTAGCCAGGAAGCTTGACAGAGCTGACAGGGGATGAGTTTTTGTCCCTTCCATGGGGGGATCCTTGGCTTTCTAGACCATACTCCCCTGGCAGAGGGGCATAGTTTCATAGGGAAGTACTAGGCCAACTACCCTTGTGGACCATTTTAAGCCTAGTCAGTTTTCTTTAGTGAGATTCAAACCCTGTACCTCTTTTCTGTGATATAAATACCTTAATTATTATGCAAACCCCCAAACTTTGCAAGAGGTGGTCCCAGAATTGGGTACTCTGCCAGTAATATGTTTCGACAGTAGTGCTCATTTGCTCATTGCTGGGGCCCATAATCATTCACCCACATTGGTGAGGACATTGTGGTCCCCATGGTGATGCAGGTCATCTCCACCCACCAGGATAGGGGGTTAAACACAAGTAAATACTGTCATTACTGGGATGCCAGTAGTGTCCCAAACCACCATTGAGGCTGCATGTATGACGGCCTCAGCTGGCCAGTTATTGTCATTACTGGAGAATACCAAGGACATGGAAGTGAATGGGCCTGGCTGACAAGTAGGTCAGGCTTGTTAGTAGGAAGTCGCAATGGGGTAAAAAGCACATATAAAATGCTTTGTGCATGTTTTTCAATACTCATTTTAACTGTTGATAAGCACTTCCTTTTCCTCCAGAAATACAACAAACAGTATTATAAAAGAAAAACCTCAGGAAGTAAATCTCAAGTCAGTGGAAAAAGTTCTTTCAGTTGTCTGGTTTTCCGAGTTTTGGTTCGAGATTCTAAAATGAAATAATTCGTCACTTTCAACAAAGGCGACTTGTTCTTAATTTTTTAAAAATATTACATTGTTTTTCCTTGTCCTGCACTGTGACTTTTGAGTCCATGCTTAAAGTGAGATTTACAGAGTATGGACATGTGTATGTATTTTAAGTGGCATGATAAGGCCTTCAAGTATCCTTTTGTCTAATGAGTCTGGCTTTCCAGCTCTTAGTACAGTTAAAACTAATTTATAGGTATTCCTTTCCTCACCATGAAATTAGAATAAAGCAACTGTGTTTTCCATTAAGAATGTCACTGAAAATTTAATATGATGAGATAGCTGTGTCACAGTGACAACCTGCAATGACTTCCCCCCGCATGTGCACACTCTCATGGCTCTGAAATGAAGACTGCCAGTGTGCAGTGGTGAGCCAAAAGCCTGCCTTCAGGATGAGCACTATGACACAATCCCTCTTCTGAGGGATTATGGCTGTATCAGTTCTGCTGCACTTTACCTTCCTTCCAGGATGGGAACACCCATCCTGTCCTTGTTAGGTCTATCAAACACCTGGGCTGCTAATCCAGCCTGGGTTGCCTGGGCCATAGTCAGGGCTTATCCTTCTACTGGTATCTGAGTTGGCTGTTGTTTCTATGGTACTAGCCTTAAATTATAATTTGTGTGTTGTGTAGCTGTGATGTTGATAAAATGCCATAGATTAGAAGTAATGACTGTGTGTTTTCTTTTTCCTTTTTCTTTGTGCATGCTTCCCATTTGTGAATACTTTTTTCTTTGTAAAGAAAAGGTGCACTTTTTGTTTAATAAAGTTACTCATGAGTCACCATCTGTCTTGGAATTTTATAATTTTTAACATTTTATTTTTCCTGTAATATTTCACTTGATTTGCAGTGATTAATGGTATTGCATTTTAGTGAAGTGTTCTGGTTTCTTCTGGAATCCTAAATGCATGGAGTAAATTTGTTTTATTTTGTACAGATCCTTCCTCACATTCTGTCTTTTTTCTTCAGATTATAATTCCTCCTGAGTCTCCTGTACCACAGAGGCGGACTGTTTCTAGCCCTGCTCCTCACCTTTCAGGTTTTCATGAAGATAAGAGAACAACTCCATCACCTAAACCTTGTCCCCCTCCTCTGCCACTGCCACCACCTCCACCCCCACTTCCACCTTCAGGGTATTCTGTTCGTAGCCCTGCACCTCATATCCATTCACCTGCACCTCATGTTCCTTCTCCTGTTCATCACCCTCCACCAAAATCAGACAGTGTCAGCTTTCCACCACAGAGTTCCTCTGTTCCCTTGCAGTCTGAGATCTTCTCTAGTGACTACCAGGAACTACATGAATTGTTGCTGTCCCCACCTGGATCTGTCACTCCAGCTCTTGAAGAGCCCCGTTTTCCATCAGTACGTCTCTTGCAGGAACAACTGTCTGCGCCACGTAAAACAGCAAAGCCTCAGATGATTCCACCTCCTCCTGCAAAAATGATGGCTTCCATAGCTTGTCAAACAGATGAAGATTCTTTCTTCCCCACAATGCAGGCATGATTTCTCTTATCTTTTGTTTGTTGTAGTGTTTTCTTTATAAATAGTTCTATGTAACTAGAATGAACAAGTAGAATTTGGTCTTGTCTTAAATTGTTTTTATTGTATTTTCCATTGGCAGTACACAATGCAACTGGCAGTGGCTAATGACCTTGTGCTTGTATATAAAGTAGTGATTGCAGGCTGTTTGCTGGTGTGTAATGCCAGCGGTTTCACCAGCACAGTTGTAATGCGTTGATAGGGGTGCAGCCACTGTATCCGATGTTGTCATTTTCATTAATTATTCAGTTGATGGATTTCGGATCTAACTTGGCCACTTCTACCAGATCCACCTCTCAAGCTCCTCCCTTTACCCACAATGCCCTGCCAGCCTAACATACCTCAGATCTCATTTGCCATTGTATCACTACAGATGCAGATCCAGTCAATCTCGAGCTGTTTGGTGAAATTTAATATAAAAGTGATATTTTTTCAAGAATTTTTTTTTTTCAGCAGGCGATTCTTTAAGCTTCTTCATTGTCTTCCCTTAATTCAAAGTTTTCGCATTTTCATTTACTCAGGTCTTTCCTTTCACTTCTGCCAAACCATTGGTACTTCTTTGTAGTACTACTGTTGGTACTTTGACTTTCCTTTTTCTTCTTGTTTGTCCCCATTTCAGTGTACTTTTTGCTACCTTTGTTGGTAAGTTTTTTTTTTTTTTTTTTTTTTTTGTTAAATAATGTATTCCTTTTGCCTTTCTTTTTGAAGTAGAACTCTTTATTCTCCAATATGGTAGACAAGCCAACTGGTTTCAAAAAATGCATTTCCTATGGGCACAAAATACCCAGTTCAGATGCCCACAGGGAATTAATCTATTGCGTGGATGCTTCTCATTTAGGTTCGGGATGTTCCATCTGTGCTGGCTTTATTGCCAGGGTACTTACTGACAGACTTAACAAATTAGTTTCAGAGGGCTGAAACTCCCTCCAAGAAATAAGACAAAGAGAAGCCAGATTCAGCCTGCGAAGACAAGGATACCAGGAAGAGTTCTCCATGTCACTCAACATCTTCAGCTCCATCTTTAGAGCCACCATCAAATATTTTGAAGAAATTGGATCTGACTATCATGGATCTTACTACTACAAATGCAAAGTCTCTTCAGATCCAGTTGCATCATTGTTCAAGTGGATCAATTACATACTTAATTCCCTTTCCCATTTTTACAGGAGTCTCCAGGCCAGCATCTACTAGTTCTTCACTCATGTCCTCCAGGAGCTTGTCCGAGGCTGAAGTGGATAGGATAATGAGGAAATTTCTCAGAGCTCAGATCCAGATGGGGGTAATTCCATCTCCGTCTCCTATTGGATCTGTGAGCCTGCCCATTACAAATCCTCCTTTTAGTTTTTCCTTCTCCAGTCTGGCCTGTGGTTTCAGAACCCTTAGATCCAAGATCCCTGGGATTGTCATTGTTGGATCCAAAGAAGGGTTGTTCTTCGACTCTGGTTGCTTCTCTGAGCCTTTCAGAGGACACTCTTGGAGCCGAATTGCTGGCACCTGATCCAAGGGAACCGGGGTTGACACAAAAATTGTTGGAGCTGTTCCTGGAACTTTGCTGCTGGACAGCTGGGGTTCAAGTCCATCCCCAGGTGGAGGGCTTTGAGTGTTTCAGGGGTCAGAGGTGCAAGAAGCATCTGCTCAGATATCTCTGGTTTCGGTCTGCCCTAGACACTCTGCTTTTCAGATTGTTGAGAGGGCCTTCACTTTTTGTAGAAAAAGGACATCACTATCCCCCCTTGAATCACATATCTTTACCACCTGTTGGTCTTTCCTCTGAGCCTTGCTCTTCTATTCTGATGGGACAGCCAGCCTGTTCAGTTCTCCAGTTAGTCCCTCAGCCCTACCCTGCCACTTCTGATACCTTACCAAACCATCCCACTGATGAGGTTCTTCGGATGCAAATGTGTAAAAGGAGACCCCCCCCCCCCCCACCAAGGAATCTCTCACTGAAGACACCAATTTCGATGAAGGGGAAGGGTCCCCCAGATCTCCACCTGATATCTCCTTTGGAGACTTACTTTGGACTCCTAAAGCAAAAAAAGTGGTTGGTGGTTGGTCTTCTGACACCCCTGGCCAAGAGGAGTCTTTTGGGTGTGACCAGGCTTATTTATGGGTGACAACCCCCCCCCCCACCTCCAGCTGATGAATTTATAGACCTAGTCTCTCACCAGGCATGGAAGAAACTAGATACTGTGGAGCCCATGTCTATATATCCAGATCAATTTTTGCCCCCTGAAGGAAACAACACACTGGAGCAAAGGTGGTCCCAGATGATCCTATGGTTGTGGCAACAGCTACTAAGAAAGGGCTTGCAGAGCAGGCTCTTCTATTAATCCCCCTAACAGGAAATCTAGGGCCTTGAACAGATTTGGTAAGCATGTTAGTGTTTCAGCAGCTTTTGATCTGCAGTCATTAAATTAGTTGGCACATTTCATGAGATTGCAAAGAGTTTTGACTAATTAGCTCTCCTAATCTCTTTCTGGGTCTGTGTTTGCAGAGGACCAAAATAGTCTTTTCACAACTGGCTACCCTTCAGTCTGTAGCTAACATGTCCATGAGTTTGATATCCCACGCTGTAGAGGGTACCTCACGGGCAGCCCATTTGGGCATAACTATAAGGAGACATGCCTGGATGCACTTATGCAAATTTGCGGAGCCCTTCAAGTCTTCAGTCATCAGTGCAACATTTGATGGATCTTCTCTATTTGGCCTGAAAGTAAAAGAAACACTCTCCAGAAGTGAGCAAGAAGGAAAGACATTACCTGGCATGGGAATTCATTTTTCTAGAATCCATGAGGAGGTAGAAAGATATGGTTTTGCAAATCCCAGGGTCCTGGTTCTCCCAGAGGCAAAGGGTAGGAACTCTAGTGGAAATACCACCCGTGTGGCAGAGGTGGCCCACAGAAACAGGGTTTCCAGGATTCCTTCTCAGATTAAACCGTACCAGCTCTCTTGAAAGGCTACCCGACTATTGACTTCTAGAAGCAGTCGGAGTGACGTTTGTCTCTGCATCAAAAAGCCTGGGTGTTGCAAAAGGTCCCTGGGTACAGAGAATTGTATCCAGAAGTTATATCATACATTTTTTTTTAATTCTCCCTGCAAGAATGAAAAGAATCCCCAATGTTCTGGCCAATGAGAGTGAAACAGCAGCATTAAAATAGAAAAGATGCTCAGAAAAAGTCATCCAGAAGCTCCCCCAGACCAGATAGGATCTTGAACCTCCTGAAGATTCTTCTTAGTACCAAAGAAGACAGAGGAATTGAGACCTGTCCTGGATCTCAGCAAACTAAACCAATACATAAAATATTCAAGGTTACGGATGGTCAAGGTTCAGTCCATTTTTCAAAAGGATGACTGGATGTTTTTGATTGTCAAGGTGTGTACTATCACATCAAAATGAGCAGGTATTCAAGAAAATGTGTGCTCGCAGCTGAGAGCCAGTCATTACCAGTTCAGAGCACTGCCCTTTGGCCTCACCACAGCCTCCAGGTTGGTCACCAAATGCATGGCAGTGGTAGCAGCTAACCTGAGAGTGCTGGGATTCACTGCATTTTCCTACCTAGACAACTGGCTTCTAACTGTCCCATCCAGGCATCTACTTCTACAGGCAAGGGACTACTTGCTCTATTTGTGTCTTCACCTACTCATCATAGTCAATTACAACAAATCATAACTCACGCCTATGCAGAGCCTGGACTTCATACATATTCATCTAGATGCAGTCACTCAAATAGCTTTTCTTCCTCTAACAGGAAGTCAGACATTCTGATCCCAGGTCAAGAAAGTGCTTTCCGATCCTTCTCCCAGCAAGACTAATCTTGAAAGCTTTGGAATCCATGGTAACATGGTAGGTCCTTTAGCCAGGTTTCACATGTGGGTCCTGCATTGGATTGTATCAGTACAGTGGTCTGTTCAGCAGTCTTTATTCATTCCAGTCAAGATCACACAATCTTGCAAACAATATATTTTTTGGTGGCTTCACTTGGACAAAGTTTCTCAATGCTGCACTTTTGTTCTTTCCCTGCCCACATCCATGGTGACCATGGACACCTCCCAACTGGAGTAAGGGGGCACTATATATTAAGGACAGTCCAAGGAATGTGGCCCTCAGAAGAGGCCAAGGCACGTCAATGCCCTGGAAATGAGAGCAGTCGTCCTAGCATTGCAGGCCTTTCAAGATGCTATTCCCTCCAGGACCGATTGCTATTCAGATGAGCAATATGTCTGTAGTCTGGTACACCAACAAACAGGGAGAAACCAGATCTTACCCGTTAAGTCAAGAAGCAATGAGTGTGTGGCAATGGGTGATCTCTTCTGGCTGCTTTCTTGCAACAGCACACTTACCAGGGAAAGCCAGCGTGAGTGAAGACAAACTAAGCACGTCCATTTTGATACCTCACAAGTGGTCTCTCAAAGTCAAAGTGGTGGAGAGACTCTTCCATCGATGTTGCCAGCCATGCTGTGACCTTTTCACTTCTCTCCTCACAAGTGCTGCAGGTTCTTCAACCTGATCCTTCCAAAGGGGGTCATCGAGAGACTGTGTAGTCACGATTGGCTTTCTTGTCTTCTCTATGCTTACACCCCCTCTTTACCTCTAATCTCTAAATTTCTACAGAAAGCATACTGATTGAAGAATGCAGTTATTCTCATTGCACCCTTTTGACCTCATCAAATTTGGTTTATTTAAATCTGGTCTCATCTTCTAGTTTTGCCCCTGATACTGCATCTCAGTCCAGACCCTTTATTTCATGTGAGAGGGATGACTCATCCAGGCATAACAGGCCTCAAACAGACTGCACGGTTTCTCCAGTTCCTTGGATTACTAAACAGCCTAGGCTTTCTCCTCAGTCTGACAAATTTATTACTTTCTCAAAAGGCATCTATGAGAAAGATTTACAAAAGTAAATGGAATAAATTTGCTTTCTAGGCCCTTAAGAGTGATTTGGACCCTTTTTCTGCCCCTATACCCACTATACTTGAGTTTTTAGCTTCAATTGTTGATGAAGGGGCTGATTTTCTACTGTTAATGTTCAGTTGGCTGCCATTTCTGTCTTTCATCAAGGTGAAATAATTCTTCCTTAGCTTCTAGATTATGCAAAGCCTTTCTCAAAGGAAATGTTTGCTTAGGCTTCCAGTAAAGGATGCTACTTTTCCTTGGGATTTAACTGTCCTGCTTCAAATTCTGACCCGTTGAACCTTCAGCTAAGTCAGACCTTAAGTTTGTCTTGGAAAACCATATTTCTAGTTGCTATTACATCAGCTAGACAAATGTCCGAACTCCAGGCTGTCTCCTCCAAGCTTTCTTACCAGGGTTTCCACAAAGACATGGTTTTCTTATGGACCAACCCATCCTTTTTGCCTAAGATAGCTTCTGAGTCTAATATCAACCAGGTCAGTTAAATTCCAATTTTCTTTTCAAAGTTCTCTAAGGGAGAGTACATGCTCCATCTTTTGGATGTACATAAACCACTTCAGTTTTACCTCCATCGGACCAAAGATTTCTTTAAGACTAACTAGTTGTTTGTACCTTTCTCATCTAAAAGGTTGGGCATGCCAATTTCTAAAGTTAGTCTAGCCAGATGGTTAACTGATTGCATATGTCTTGTCTGTAGTAAAAGAGGGCTGTCCTTGCCTAAGCCCCATAGAGTTCATCCCCCAAGATTTATGGCTGTATTCTCAGCCTTTTGGTCCAGAACTTCGGTAGATGACATTTCTGCAGCTGCCACTTGGTCCAGTACTCATACTTTTATTTCTCATTACAAACTGGATTTGGTTTCTAGGAACAGAGATGCTTTTTGCTGTGCAGTACTCTGAAATTTCTTACTGTAAGGACCACCCAAGGTTCATCTAGCTGGGGGGGACTGTCTCATCAGTTGAGGAATGAATGAAAATTACAACATTAGATAAATAAGTTATGTACTTCCCATAACGTTACATCTGTATTGTCCATTTTCATTCTTCCTCAACTTTCTACCCTTGACCCCCTTCCTTTTGCTCCCGGAGAGACCCTATTTGTCTGCGGCAGGGCTAGCCACCCAGCAGTGTAAACCTTGGCTCGAGATGATTGTCATTGTTGAAAGTGACACCCTGACCCCATGTGCAAAATGGGAAAAGGGGTTGAGGGTGGATGGATGGATTTTGGGAACTATGACTCCTTGTTTGAGCTCCAGTTAGATTCCTTTAATGTATACTTTATCTTAAGGTATTACTCATTGTCTACTAAGGGCAGCAAACTTGATCTGAAGTATGTTAATCTTGTGGGGCATCATGGTTAAAGGAAGGAGCTCAAAAGTTGAATCCCAGGATCTGGAAGAATCGGCAGAGTTGTGTTGTGGAAGAATGAAAATGGACAACAGAGATTTAACTTATGGTGAGTACGTAACTTTTTTTTTCTCCAGCCCAGTGTTTTTTGTTTTGTTTTTTTGTATCCCAAGATCTGCAGCTGTGCCTGTCTGTGCATCCGCGTTTGGTCCTAAACATAAACATCATAGTGCGAGTGAGTTTCTGTAGAATGCCATAGTGGTGTGATAATGCAGTCTCCTAAATCTGTAACAATAATGATTGCACTTCTCAGAATTTGACCCCATCTTTGCAATACTGGTGACGCCATACTTTCCTGCATCAGTAGTAGTGGTGGGTATCTGTATGGATGTGTTGATGTGTCGTACAACCTTTGCACAGCATACTCCATTAATCATTTTTAAGTTTTTAACATTGTCAGCATTACTGATTCGTAGTCATTTTATTCAGATGCACTATTTATATTTGCATATTTTCTGAACAAGGTTTACACAGTTTGTGTAGAATTGTACAGTGTTTTCTGCTGCTGTCCTGATCTACAAGAAGTGTGTGTGTGTGTGTGTGTGTGTGTGTGTGTGTGTGTGTGTGTGTGTGTGTGTGTGTATATATATATATATATGCACACACACACACACACACACACACTCTGGATTCTGGCACATTGGTATATTCTCAGTACTTTGAGGGACACAGATCTTGGAATTAGTATATGTAATTGCCAAGGGAGTTTGTCTGTGTGTGTTTGGTGGTCTGCAGCAGTGAGCCCCCCCTCCCCCAACACACACACACACACACACACACACACACACACACACACACACACACACAAGCTCTTGTGTAAAAGTAAGTTTGAGTTAAAAAAAAAAAAAAAAACTTGTCCCCTTAGTGTACTTGGGTCTGTATGAGTGTATTGTGAGTGTAGAGAATTCCCAGTTTTTTAAAGTTTTTTTTTTCCTCCCTGGCAGCTGCCTTTGGTGCCTCTCCTCATTTGCTAGGTATATCAGGCTCTCCTGTTCACACTTGGACTTGCTTCAACTCATGCTCAGGGCTGATGAGGAGTTTGAAGTGCCCCACTGCAGCATCATGTTGCCCAGGTTGTACATAAATAAGCTCTAACACTTGATGTTCATCATGTTGATCACGTTTGCAGTAGTAGCCTTATCTGTATTGGTTATATCCTGCCAAGCATATAACAGCCTACCAGCTTACAAAGCTTCAGGCACCTTCCACATACTCAAACCATTAGTCATCTCAAGCTGACTAAAAAGGCAGGTTTGGGCACCAAACCCTTCAGAGCTTTTCTGCAGTTAAAGAGAGCGCTCCTCAGCGGGTTTTCAAGTATTGACTGTCAGTTTGTGCTGTTTCTTTGCTGAGCAGATAAGTTCCCTTTAGGGAAGAACTTCCCATATTAAAAGTTTATTTTGTTGTACTTTCCTGTTTAGGAAATTTACCTTTAAACTAGGACTTTGTTGTAATGGACTGTCACGAGGCTTGACTGTACTTTTAAAGGGGAGATCACTTTTTTCCTGTCAGTTTAAAAGTGGGTTTAAAGCTGTTGAAAACAATTTTTCTTGTGAGAAATTGTTTATTTTAACTTTTTCTGGCTGGCAGATTGTTTTAAAAGTGTTTTTATGGCATGATTGTGTGAAAAAAGTTACTTTTAACAACTTTAAATCTTTACCAGCATCTGCTGCTTGTTTTCCTCAGGAAAGAGGCACTTTTTTTGGCGTGACAATGGAACAATCTACCAATCCCATGGTCGGGCCTCCTTCTAGCCACAAAAAGAAGGATAAGCAAAAACCACCTTTGCCAGCATAGTAGGCGAGCAAGTTACCTCACCCACAGGTGGGTGGCTGTGCTGTGGCCAACTCTGGTTTCTCAGATAACTCGTCTACAGCCACATTTGACCAGAGTTTAGCCATGTCATCTGTGGCTGTTGGGGTTCCCTCAGTGGGTAATGGAAAGCTACTCTTATCGGTCCTAGGAGAGAGAGGGTACAGGAAAGACTTCCCTCTTTGCTCAGAATGTTGTGGCCATAGCTAGGAAGCTGTTGCTGCCATTAATAACACTGTTTGCCCCATTTTTTTCCTATCAAAAAGAAACCGAAAACTAAACGTGTATTTATTCTTCTTCAAATTTTCTTGGACTGAAGTAGCTTACAGAGTCTGGCTCTGGGTTTAATTCAGGCTGTTGAGCCTTCTCATAAAGTAGTGTTTGGTAAAAGAAAAGACGTATACCCCTGTTCATGAAGAGATTCAAGATTTTTGATCTGGGTGGGTGGGGAAAATACGGGGACAAATCCAGTTTTTTTTTTTTTTTTTTTTTTTAACTCATTCTTCTGAATCAGACTCAAAGGTGGGCTCAGTTTCTGATTCTCCCTGTGGGGTGTTCTTTTTTTCTGAGATTTCCTGAATGTGAGAGAAGAGAGATTTCTCAGTTCCTCAGAAAATACTATGAGGTGTTGCAGAAGGAATTTCCTAAACATGCACCCATTCCTCCAGTTCTGTCAGCTTTTAGAATGATTGGGTCACTGCTTGCAATCTTCGTGATAGTCTGCTGCCCATAAAAAGGCAGATGGAACGTGTAAAGTTCCTTATTTTTTTATACACTTAGTCCAAACCAGACCCAGCAGCTGTAGCTTCAGTTACTCTTACTGCTGCCAAATATGGTTAATTTCAAGCCTACTCTTTCTGACAAGGATAGGAAGGTTATTGATACATAGGGCGAAAAAATGAATTTTTCTGCAACATTGATTTTCAGGATTTTGAACCGACAGGTTCAAATGTTAGTGTATTCACTAATTGTGAAAATATGAGGAATGTTTTGTCTGCAGTTTCTTCTTGTGAGGAAAATCTGGTTTAGATTCAGCTTCTTCCGTTTTACAGGTCACTGCTCATTTATGGTGTGTATGGCTCAGTTTATACTTTTTCCTGGGCTGTGACCACTGGTACTGTTTTGAAGAGGTTTGCCTGACTTTATTCTCAGAACCTCCCAAATGTGAAAAACAGGATTTTAAATATTCATTTGGATAGAGTTTGTTTTTGGTTCCTCAGCTGCAGAGGTTATCAGAAAGTATAATGAAAGGGGCAAGTTGATACAGGGAATCTCTAATATTTTTTCAGTCATTTTTTGCCATTTTCTAAAGGTTTCTGTAACCCCTCATCCAGTTTGAGCAAAAAAAAAAACAAAATACAGTCTCCCAAAAATGTGGGTAAACAGACATTAAGAGGCAATGGCAATGGGGTTCAGAAAAGAATTCATGAGCTCTAAAAACCAAGGACAGTCCAACAAGTCAGAATGGCTATTTAAGGGACCTTGTCCCCCTCCCACCCTGGATTCCCTTTTCACTTCTAGAAAGTCTGAATCTCCACTTTTGTCTTAGCAAGTCATATATTAGCAAATGGAAAAGTTTTTTTATTCGGTGCTGCTAGTATAACCAACACCCAGTCAGGGCTAGTGTTTCCATGGTTTTACAATATTTGTGTGAGGTCTTGCATGTAGCTTTTGTTACTCCCCCATCAAGGCTCACTTATCACCCGTTTCAACATGTCTGCTCATGGAACCTCCTCTTTTAATGCATTCTCATGGCAAAATGCTTTTAAAAGGGGGTTTGTGTAAGAGGCCTCCAAGAAAACCAGTGGCACCTCCTTAGGATCTTAATTTTGTGTTAGAGACGTTAACACTTGTTTTCTTTGAGCCATTTGAGCTGGCTGACTTGATGGTCTTAACATGGAAAAATGTTTTACTGATTGCTTTGACCCTTGTAAGAAGAGTATATGAGTTTGGAGCTCTTATGTTGAGTCAACCCTATCTTGTTTTCTTTTTTTTTGAGAATTAATCCTGTTATGCCTTAAGTGGAATTGGAGTTTACGTTAAGCTCAGCAATCCATTCCCCCCATCTTCTTTCCTGAACCTAAAAATAAGGGAGAAAGGATACTCCATAGCTTAAAATTCCTTGGGCAACTCTGGTACTGTCGTGACAGAACCAAGTCTTTCAGATCTTCAGATCAGTTATTCATTTCTTGTGAAAGGAAGAAGTAATCTGTGTCAAAACAGACTATTAACCAATGGTTGTCTCAGGATGTTACCTTTTGTTATATTCACCACAACAAAACTATTGTCTGCAAGATCAAGGCCAACTTTCCCATGGTCTTGGCTTCATCTATGCCTTTTTGGAAAGGGTTGGATTCTAGAAGCAGCACCTTGGTTCTTTCTACGTACGTTTACAAGACATTTCAAACTTGATTCATTCTCTAGGTCTAGATCAGGCTTTGCTAGAGCCATTCTCCAAGGGCTCCTGGACCCTTCCCTTTCTGCCTCACAAATGTAGGAAGCTAAGGCTACTGCAGCAGTGATGAATATGATGAACATATCACAGCTGTGTCAGTAAACATACCATAACAGTAGATGTTCGAATGATTACTGCTGCAGTTGCTGCTCCCTCCATTTCCTTGTTTCTGATGTGTTTTTGCCAGGTTGTTGACATTTTCCTTTGTTCCATAGCATTGTCTTAGGGTTCAGCCTCCTTCTCTCTGTTGGCACAAAAGCTGTGAAGGGTTTAGCACCCAAAACTGTCTTTTTAGTCAGTTCTGCTCAAGCTGACTTAGTGAGTGGAAGGTGTCCTGAAACCTTGGAAGCTTGCATCTTGTTGTATCCTTGGCAGGATGTAACCCATATAGATTAGGCTGCTACAGTAGGAATCATTCTAATATCTGCCGTTATGGTAAGTTTAAGTGCACAACTGTACCTTACTCTTGGCAGATGTCTTTTGGTGGTGGGCAGACATACAGTGGCTCAGCAAATGCCCCCAGCCCTTTAGGACTATACCCACCTTATGCATCTCCAGCCCCAGTCAGGGATCCAGCATATGGTGCATCTGGGCTGTGTATGCTCATGCTTCCTGTGCCCAAGGCACTAGTCAAACTCTGGTGAACTGGGGAGTAATTTGGGCCTTTTATTCCTCTGTTATGTTGTGGTGCTTTCCCAGTTGTGTGGTAAAACGTGTTGTACCCACCCCCCACCCCCACATCTTGACCCAGGCAACACAAGTTCAGGTAGTAAAAGCACTGAAGATTGAATAAACTGTCCTGGGGAGAGATTTGTCCATCAGAGAGTAGAGAGGCATTGATTCCTGCTGGTCTCTGGGCAGGATGTATGGGACTGCAATGAGTGATGTGATTACAGTTTTCATGAGAACCTCTTCAGGGCCTTTGTACGGCTTGGCTTTCTGTTGCATCCAGCTGCTGTGTGCCTCTACCCAGGGTATCTACCAAAAGAAAACTTATCAAGTGTACTGAACTCTGCAACATCTGAGTTAATTCTACTTGGGAAGCAGCTGTGGTTTAGTGCAAAATATAAACAAGGCACAAAGTTAAAATACTATGTAGATAGCTGGAGGGATAAAAGTGCTGAGAAGTGCCAGAGGCTAAAATGCAGTGTGATCAAGACTAGGCATTTGTTTAATACATAGTTCAGATTGTTAACCTTAAATAAAATTATAAAAGTAAAATGGAAGGTAATCACTAGAACCATAAAAGTACTGTATGGTTTTACAGTATTATCAGAAGGAATAAAATAGTAAAAAGGAAATAAATCCATTGAGCATAGTAATGTAGATACTCAGTAGTACAATTTTACTCAGGAGAGAAGCAGGTCTATAACCACGAGTCCAAAAATAATTTAATTTTTGTTTTGAATTTTTGGTGATATATCTAAGAGTCTGATGGGAAGGGGAATGGCGTTCCAAATCTTGGACATTGAGTATATGACATTTCCATCTGTTTTTTTTTTTCCCCCTTTATCAAAGGACATAGTACAGCTGCGTAAGTAAACATGCCAGAACAGAGAGAACTTTCAGAAGAGTAAGGTTGTAGGACATAGTTTAGAGCTGGACATTTTTTAAAAAGATGGATCAGTTGGAATTGCAACTAATAGTTGTGAAACAGCGTGATAGTTCTAACCAGTGAAGTTCTTTGAGGGCACTGCAGTGGTAAGAGCTGTATGACTTGTTTGAAACAAATTTACGTATTCTTATTATAGCATTGATCCAGATTGCTCAAAAGTCCAGACTATGGGTGTGTTAAGATTGGAAAGCCATAAAGGAGAATAGGAAATAGATAAGGAAATAGATAAAGGGGGGTGTGGGTTGTCTGCTGCTGTCAGGAAATCTTTTTATGTCCTTCTATTCTGATGTTGCAGTATTCATAACAGCAGGGAGGTGGCTGCCTGCAGCACCGCACATCCGGCCATTGTGTCAAAGCCTTAGGATAAGGGTATGTGCGATGTTGCATGGTCAGCTGGTAAGCTGTTAGGTGCTAGTGCAGTAGGCTTTAGTTTTAAGAGTTGTTTTTTATTGTGATAGTAGGGCTGAATTAAAGGAAAAATTTAGTATGGAGGTAGGTAATGGGCAGTATGTCAAAGCACTGAGTATCCCTGAGTTTTGTTAGTTTGTTGACTATAGCAGTAATGGTGTCGATGAAATGGGAGTTGAAAAGTGAAGCATTATAGTGTGTCTTCGTCAGGGCAGGGGTTGGGTTGTTGAATTTTGCCTTGGGTTAAAAGTTTTTGATAGAACTCCAGAAAATTTCTGGATTTTTTGTGGTAGTCTGTAATTGGTAGTAATGATTTACTTTGTCAGTTTTAGGTTTTAAGGTTACATAGGTGTCTGCAGTTATGGAAGTCCTGTTGAGATTTGTTTTTCAGACATAATGTGTTTCCTGCGTTAGTTTTAGTCTTGGCTGACATCCAAGGAGCAGTAAAAAAACGTGATTCTCTTTCAGTTAAGTGCTAAAGTGTTGACTAAATGTAGGATTTTTTTGTTGAACAGAGATGACATCCTCTAGGTAAATGGTTTTAAGTGAAGCCCAGTTAACTGTATTTAGGATGGCTATGAATGTGTCCTCCTTTAATTTAGACAGAAAGCATGATTCAGTATAACTAATGGTTATTTCTTGGATTATGCAGAGGATTTCTGTGAGCATAGATGGGTAGTTGATCACTGAGAATATCAACAAAGGTACCAGCAGAGGGAACTTTGTTAGGTTCAAAGGTCAATATGCAGTCAAGTATAGATGGTTTGTTATGTTTATTGAATCTGGTTGGAGTTTGAGTAAGTTGGTTAAAACCAGATTGGTAGACAACAGAGGGGTGTCAGAGGAAAGAGTGAACCAGTCAGTGTTCAGCTCAGTAAGGATTATTGCTTCATATGGAATATTAGCAGATGTCCAGGAAAGAATACATTCAACCATAGAGAGATTACCACCTTGTAGAATATAAACTGCTATAATGCTTAAGGTTTTTATTAACTGACTCCTAGGTATGTAGAGATGTGTTGAGGTCAACACCAACTCCACTGTCAGACAGATAGCACTTGCAGTAATCAAGTCCAAGTCCAAATCTCATAGGCACTTCTACTCCTTCAACCCACATTAATAAGTACTTGGAACCATGGATTATTTGTTTTTCCAGGATAGAGCACTGATCTCCATGGACCTTTTCCAGACTCATCCCATGGGCAGTTTTGCACTTTCTAACCATTTCTGTAGCTCAGTGGCGTAGCTAGGTGGGGGCGAGAGGGGTGATCTGCCCCAGCCAGCACCTTTGGGACACTTACTTTGATAGTTTAATTTTAAAAAAAAAACAGTTTTTAAGGGTGTTCTTCTTTAAGAACAGTCCCGTCACGTCTGTCGTTGGCTGCACAGACGTCTTGTTCTTCCTGAACACTTGCGCGCACAGTTTGAAAGTACATGCATTTTATTGCTGTCATTCAGTTCAGGTAAGGGAATTATTTTGCTGTGTGTGTATGAGTGCATTTGCTGTATGTATTGCCATTCAAGTGGGGGAAGTGTGTGTGTCCGTTCAATTCAAGTACAGTACATGCTTCCTTTTTGCAGCCCTTCAGTTTGTGTGCGTTTGTGTGTGCGTACGTGCATGTGTTGTGGTGTGAGTGTATGTGTTTGCATCCTGTTATGCACCAACATCCTGTTCCTTTCTTTGCCTTGTGTTCCCTATGTTGCCAAAACAAGTACTGGCCCACATTGAACCTGAATTAGGCTAAGTGAGCAAATGGGAATGAATTAAAGAATAGATGAATAACCTAAGCATAAACTGCACAGCAGTGTACTGTAATCAAATTGTACTGCCTCCATTTATACAGTATTGAGTAAAGTTGCTTGATGAAGCTTATGAGAAAAACATTGTGTGTTTGTTATTTATTTGACTTTAAAAAGTTTTTAGTCCTAAGTAATCTGCTTGTACAGTCGTTTCTAAATTATCTGATACTGATTGTTTAAGTTATGATCAAGTTAAGCACTGTGTATTACAATGTTTTAAGTTAACACCTGAAGCTTAAAGAAAAATGTTTAATGAGCATAGACACAAGGCAGATGAAAGTGTATGTGATTATATTGCTGAAATAAGCAGTTATTTTCATAGGTGGTGAGTGGGTGTCAGCCCACCACTTTTGAAAATCTGGCAGACCTTTTGGTGAGGGAAGAAGCCCTTAGTACTTCGCTTGAGGACATGCGAATCTGGTTGGCAGACAGAGACTGCAACTTTGCAGATGAGTTGGGGAAAAAAGGGGAGCCCTATACCTAGCAAGCAGGGCATCACTGCATAGGAACGGGATACCCAGTACTGCACATGGATATAAGGGAACCCATGGTGGGCAGCCTAAACTGCCCCAACAGAGTCTACCAGTAACAGGAGAAGCCACTAGTTCAGGTACATGGCCAGGATCAAGGGTTAAATGTTTTAAATGTACCAGTGGGGCCATGTAGCATATAGATGTCCACAGAGGCAAGGTGGGGAACAAAATGTGGTGGATAAGAAAATGCCAGTAGTAAATTGTCTGGAGACAATAGGGGTACCAAACTACCAGCAGAGTTTATATCTGATCTTGGCGGATGGGGAGCAGGCCACTGCCAAGAGAGAGACAGCCTCTGATATAACCATTGTGAAGTCTGCAGTGGTTAAAGGGTAGCAGTACTTGCTTTGGCAGTCCACTTCATTTAGAGCTTTAGGAGGGATCCCATTCCAGATACCTTTGGCCAGGGTTCAGCTTGACTGGAAGCAAGCAAATGTGTTTGAGGATATGCCTACAGATGTCTTGATAGGGAATGATTTTGATGATGTGCATGCAGTGACATGCAGTCAGACTTTAAGACAGGCATGTGGGTCGTGTAGCCTGGAGGAGACTCAGACAGATGGCCACCTGAAGCCAGGGCTGGTGATGTGGCTACTTTAGGAAGGGAGCTACCCTGTAGCAGTGAGACTGAAGGTGAGCCACAGCTGTTGGTGAGTACTGATGTTCCCTTGGACAGAGCGGCTGCAAGAGCAGAGATAAGCGGTAGCACCCAGGCTGAAAGTGAGGCACCACTGTCGGAAGAGAGCAGACTTCCTGTGGAAGGGGAGCTGGGAAAGGTTACAAAGAGAGAGTTGAGACAGGTTCAGCTCTCAGTCCCTACATTACAATGCTTGAGGGAGCTAACTAGGGAGGCGCCTGATTCTCAAGGAAAAGGAGAATCTGTTTACTGGAACAAAGGGTTACGGTATAAAGAGTGGGACACCTGAGGAAGAGCTGGAAGGTAAAGTAATAACATTTGGTAGTGCCCAGAGCCTACTGTCCGTCACTTCCAACCATAGCCCATGACATTCCTTTTGTAGGTTGTATGGGCATAAAGTGTACCAAGAGACATATTATGCCAAACTTTTATTAGCCTAGGATTATTAGGGATGTAATAGGGTACTGCAGGACCTGTGAGCGATGCCACAAAATAGGCAAAGTAGGAGACAAGGTCAAAGCTCCTTTGATGCTTTTGCCTGTGATAGAGAAGTCATTTCAGAGGGTAGCTGTGGATATTGTGGGGCCTCTGAGTACCTCAAGTTCCACAGGGAAGAAGTATATCCTAGTGGTAATAGAATATACTATTAGATACCCTGAGGCAGTGGCTGTGCTTTCCATTGAGACAGAGAAAGTGGCAAATGCTTTGCTAGAGATTGTCAGCAGGGTAGGATTCCCAAGAGAAATACTGACTGACAGAGGTGCCATTTTCATGTCGGACATGCTGGCTTGTCTGAGGGGTGAAGCACCTAAAGACCACTCCCTACCACCCCCAGACAAATGGTCTTATGGAGAGGTTAAAATCTAAGCTAAAAACATGCTTCTGGCATTTGCAGATGAGTTTGAGGGAATGGGACAAATATTTGCCCCATCTATTGTTTACTTACAGAGGAGTGTCCAGGAATCAATATTTTTTTTTCACCCTTTGAGTTACTGTATGGGCATAGAGTGAAGAGACTTGGGAGGGACCCTTTCAAATGGTAAGGAATGTCAGTGATAACTACATGGTATAACTGCTAGGCAGGAGGCAGGGACACAAAATGTGCCATGTTAACATGATGAAGCCTTACCATGATAGGGAGGCCCTTGTGCTGAGTATTTGCAGTAGGAGGCAGGAGGAGTCTGAGGAGGATTTATGGCTACAAGGAGCCAACCAGCAAAATCCCAAGTTACTGTGGGTGGAGCCTAGGGTTGCAGGCATATGATATGACAGTGCAACGCCATGGTGTAGGGTCAGCAATCCCAACATAGATGGGCAGTCAAGAGAGGGAATGGGGCAACATATTTCTAGATAGACTTACTTGTCTCAAGCTACATTTCTCAAGGGTCACTTGAAAAACTAGTTTCAGCCTTCAAAGGGGGGGGGGTGTTACAATAGGAGGTACTGGCAGCCATGCCAGGGAGACGTAGGGCAGTGGATGGATGACAAGTGCCAACACAGCTAGCTGGAATTTTGTAATTAATTATGTCATTTGTATATCAAGCTGATTTGTACAAATGCTTGTGCTGAAAATGCATTTGTGAGCTCTGCTTGTGTTAATTGTGCCAAAATGTATGAACAGTGCACACTGCTGAAATGAAGAGAACTGTACATGTATTATGGTAACTGAATTAAATGTATATGTTTTAATAGAGGACACTGGTACAACAATGGTTAACCAACTAGCTTATTTTAAGAAAAATAAGGGAAACGAGCTGTTAAATCATTGAACAGTACCCCACAGTGCTGAGTAGGCCTGGAGATAGTAGGCCTGGGAGCAACCATTATCTGTTAGCTTTTGTAAAGAAGAAGGAAAGTGTAAATGTTTCTGGCTCCTAGGCTTTGCCATAAAAGTTCTATAAATGTGTATTTAGCAGTCTGCTGAAGTCCTGTCTCAAATTTCAAAAGGAGATATCGTGGGAACCTAGAGACAGGTGACCAGATGAGGTCATTCTGCAAGTTATCTTGGATATTATATTTTACAGGGAGTAATCTCGGAGGAACCAGGACAGTTTGCCCTTGGATGATTTGACCCTCGATAGTTTGACCCCAATGCAGTTGTATAGATTTTCATGTTTAAATTCACATTTATTGTCTATGGGAATAGCAGACGATTTGACCCTAGACTATTTGACCCCAATTATATAAAAAAAAGTTGTTAAAGTTTTATCAAAAGCATTTTTGTTGCTTAATATTTCAATCGTGTAAATGATAATGTATGTAACATTTTATTTAATTTGTAAAAATAATTAAATAGTTTTTTTACTTAACTTTAAAATCAATATTATTTAACATTGTAAATATTACTGTTTTAAATTAACACTATATATTACTGTGTGTGTGTGTAATGTGTATATATATATATATATATATATATATGTGTATATATATATATATATATATATATATATATATATATATATATATATATATATATATATATATATATATACACACACACACACACACACACACCCTCATGACTTCTTTTTTTCTCTTTTTTTATTTTATTTTTTTAAGGTAATCTTTGACTTTTTCTCACTAACTGTATGGATGCATGAGCTGTATATAACTTTTTATTTCTTTGTGTCAACTTGTCTGTGGTTTATTTTTTCTTGCCTTGCCATTTCAGTGGGGTTAAACTGTCCCATACCCATCTTAGAGCATTGAGTATTCTGTTTGGGGAGCCTGACTAGAAAGGCTGCTCACGTATTTCATCTTGGCTTGCCCAAGTAAGTTGTTAGGGAACAGTAAATTCTCTTAGATTCATTCAGGAATATAGTGAAGCTTAGTTTAGTTGTTGCTTTTCTTTGTCTGTCTGTCCATCAATGTTCTTTTCAATATTTCCTGTGGTATGAACTCTGTGGTTTACTGTAAATAAATAATAAAAGAACATGAAAGTATTGAATATACACTATTAGATGCATTTAAAACTTTTTATTTTAGCTGGTCCTTAGTACTTAACCTTTGAGAGTACTTAGACTTATTTGGTGACACTCTGTTGGCCACTCCAGAAGGCCTAGCCATCTTGGTGAACTGCTACCATTTGTATTCGTATTAATATTACACAGTGTAATTGGATGCTCTCTGTTAAGGGCCTTTAAGTAGCTTATTGTGAAGTGTCTGGTGGCAGTGATAACTATCTTATACTCTGGGCAGAAGGGGGCACAGCAGGTAAACCTGTGCCAGCCTTTCTCAGGTGTGTGTGTGCGTTTGTTTGTGTCCATGAAAATTAAATATCTCAGTGTGTGTCAGCTCATTGGGGCAGGGACACAAAGCACTGGGTTCACAGAGAGGGTGCTGGAGGATTTTACTTAGAGACACTGCTGAGGCCCTAACCCTACATCTCTACCAGCAGGGAGTCTTACTGGGGATGTGGAGGGAGATGGGTACATCCAGACCCTGGGCTGTGTGTGTGTTCGCTGTATGCTCTTTAGGGAGATTGTACTTGATGCAAAGAGGTCTGCATCTGGAAATACCAAGTGTATCCCTTTGTATTCCAAGTGCACGTTCCTCTTCAGTGTCAGTGGTGAGGATTCAGGCTCCTTGATTACTGGCACAACATGGGGACAACTATAGTGGTGCCCATCACATATCTTTTTTTCAATAAACATCTTTGTTAAATCGGCATGTGTAGTATAGGCAATCTTACATTTATATAATTGAAAAAACAAACATTGACACCACTTTAGCTGCAACCATTATACATCACAGACACCATTGAAACAACTGTAGTTGCAAACAATATACATCACTTATCTATCCAGTCATTGTCAGTTAATCATTGTATGGCTCATTCAAATCCTGCCACTTAAACCTTGTTCCTTCTTTGCGTATATTGTTCCCACAATTCCCATTTTTTCTTATGTAGTTTGCTCCTTCCTTCCAGTTTTTTTATGTCTGTTACAAAATTCACCGTTTCTAGTGAAGTTGATCTAGACTTTGATTTTCATTTTTTAGTAATTGCTTTTTTGGCAGCCACCATAATTAGACTCAGCAAGGCTTTACTACTATGTCTAGGCAATTTGATTCTGTATTATAGCTCAAAAAATAATCTACCCAGTCAGTCCAATCCAGTCACCCAGCATTTCCAACAGAGTGGTCCGCAGTGAATCCCTAAAGTCTGCCAGCTCATTACACTCCTAAAAAATATGTTCCCAGCCACCTCTTTTTTGCTCATCACACCTCCAACATTTGCTATCCACCTGAGGAAAAATTCTTTGAACTCTTCTTGGGGTATAAAAAACATCTATGTAAATACTTCCTGGCAAAGATCCTAAATCTTCTACACTTTCTTGCATATTTAGGAGATATACATTTATCCCCCAGTGTCTGTTTGTGAATTCTTATCCAGTCTCTTCCCAATCCTTTCTAAGTTCCTCTGATGGATTTTTATAATTATCATGCAATATTTTATATGCTCTACTCATTATTCCTTTTTAATGGCAGCTTTTGTTCTAGATTCTATTAACTCTACCAGTGCTAGCTTTTCATATAGAACCCCCTCTTTCTTTCTGTTTGCCTATACTCTGATATCAATCCTTGATAGGGAAGGCACTCTACAACCTGCAGTCCAAATAAATTCTTGCCCGCCTCCCATTCTATTACCTTTCCCTTTCTAGTTATTTGCTCCCAGTACCTTGGTTCCTTTGCCAGTTTTCTCCAGTAAATTCCAGCCCCCTCTTGCCTATTATCTGTATCCCTGACCACAGTCATCCCTATAGACAGAATCTCTCTTCTCCATTCTCGTGCTGGTTCAGTTTTTAGAATACTTCCTGCTATTTTATGAATATAATACTCTGTATGATTTTTGCTGCTCTTAAGAGTTTACATCCAAAATCCCAATCTCTCCTTATTTCTTGAGCCCCCCCCCCCGTATCGTTTTCATTCCTTTCCACTTTGAATTATAGTTTTGTGTTTGTGCTATGTGTAAGAGCCTTAACTGTGTTGCTCTAAAGTACCCCCTCAAACTGGGTAATCCTAGTCAACCTTGTTCTATTGGAAGAATCAGCTTACCCCACTTGACCTTTGCCGTTTTTCCTTCCCAGACCCAGATAAAATCCTTCAAATCTTTAATGGCTATCCACAGCTTCTCCACTGGTTGATAAAAAAAAAAATATGCCTGACCTGTGTATAACACTAAAGGAACTAAAAACATTTTAATTGCTTCTGTCTTAATATCCATATAACAATGCTTCCGGTTTCTCAATTTTTGTATTATCTTCTGTTTAGTCTCTTCCCACATATCCTTAGCTGCCACAACAGAGTCATTTTAATCCATACTCCTGAATACTTCATTTTATCATGTCCCCATAAATATGAATATTGTTGGACCAATTCATGTGTGGGTACATAATTTACCACTGTTGCCTTTGTTTTAGCTTCATTCATTTTGTATCCCAAGAAGATCTGAAACTGTATTAAAATGTTTCATAGCACTGTAATTTCCCTTTCTGATTTTGTCATGTATAAAATAATATCATCCGCAAATAGACCCAGCTTTTCCTAACTACCATACTAATTATATCCTTGAATTTCTGAGTTGCTTATTTTCTTTGCCAGTGGTTCTAAATATAATGCAAACAACAAAAGGGAAAGTGGACAACCCTGGCTGGTTCTTCTACTCAAGCAGAAGTTATCAGAGAGGACCTCCACCCACTTTAATTTTCACCTCTGATTCCTCATATATACTTCTAATCAACCTTATAATTGTATCAAGGAACGCAAATGCTTCCATTGCCGTACTCATGAAGCCCCATTCTACTCTAAGTGCTTTTTGTGCCTCAAGACCCACCAGTAATAGTGGTATTTTTTTATATTCTTTTTTACTCTGGATCATCATTGTTCTGTTAATCATGTCAAATGTTTGTCACCCCTCCACAAAACCACACTGATCCATATCTATCAATTTTGGTATCACTTTTGCCATTCTTATAGTTTATAGACACGTTATAATCCAGGTTTAGTGTTGAAATGGGCCTGTATGAAGCAGGATCTGATTATCTTTACCCTCTTTAGGTATTACTGTTACCACCGCCTTCTTCCAGGATGCTGGTACTTCTCCTCTTAAGTACTGTTTAATAAAGCCTTCCAGATCTTTATCATTTTTTCCCCTCCTAGCTTCCAAACTTCCACAGGAATACCATCTATTCCTGGGGACTTTCCTGTAGATTGGTTATACATAGCCATTTTTGTCTCATCTCTTCCTGTCCTGTTAGTAATTGAGCCTCATCTACCTCTAACCTTGGCATATTTAATTCTTCCATAAATATTTCCATTTGTACCTTTTCTTGTTTTCCATATTTCTCTGCTTTATACAAACTTTCATAAAATTTCCAAAGTATTTGTAATACTTTTACAGGGTCTCCTGTTATCTTCCTTGTTATAGGCTCCCTAAGCTTGGTGACAGCCCTTTCCACTTCCTGTCACCTGAAAACCTTTGCCATTGCTAAAAATTTTTGTGCTATAGAATTTTCAAAAAACATCACTTAAGGTACACTTATGTTTTAATGAAAAGTGCCTGCTAAATAAGGTCTAAAATTGTTAGGTCTACCACTCATAAAATATGAGCTATTTGTATATAAGGAAGGTCTACAACATGTAACTCTAGTGCTTAAATAGATGCTATATCAAAGACCGAGAGAATAAGTAGCTTTGCTGCATTATCATAGCTGAGGGTTGAATAAAGTAATTAAGGGAGCTAACTCGGATATGGGGGGGGGGGTAAAGGGATAATGTGCCAGTGAGGTGTGAACACCACTTAACACTTGCAGTGTCAGAGATAATGAAAAGTATTTTTGAAAATCATCTGCACATGTCGTGAGGCCTAGAACATACTTTCAGCCAAAAGAGTTTCCAGGCATAGGAGTACAATTTCGCAGTTAATCTGGATGAATTTGGGCACATAATGAGACGGAGGGCAGCCTGTAGGGGAGAAGAAAATAGGCAGACGGAATACAAAGGGGGAGAAGCAGTGTTAATAAAATGTATATTGGAAAGTGGTCTAAAAAAGGTTAAAAATAATCCGGCAAAGAAATATCAGAGCAGTCCCGATAAGTTAAAAACAAAGTAGCATTAATGCAGTTTCAGCAGTTTATGTATCCCATGCGATTAACTGCACAAACCTAAGGCCCAGCGAGATAGTACAGCATCCACGAAATATTGGCTGCAGCAGTTGCAGTCTGTCAGTTACAGCAGACTAGTGAGTACATTAGATGCTAAGTATCATCAAAATTCTGCATTTAAGTCTGCTTGCATCACATGTATCTATAAGCAAGTAAGGCTAACACCACTTGTAATGTGCAGCTCACATAAAGTGTACACAAGAATCTAAGTAGATTTTAAGAGTGTCATTAAGCAGCACATAGAGCAGATACACGACCACTTACTCAAGACGCATCCACAATCTCGTATATACATGCAAACAAGTCTGTTTAATAGCAATGTTAATGTACGCTAGAAAGAGCATGAATCCAGCACTTGCCAAAGTATTGTTCTCACCTTATAATCCCTAATGGAACAAAGTCCTGTGTTCAAAGATTCATTCAATCACTGTCCAACACTTTGTAGCATGGTGCTGTTGAAACTGTTGAGTGGGTAAATGCAGTACCTATGACCAGAGTACAATGGAAAGGTGATTGATCAATCAGTTACAGTTGCAAGTAGGCATTATTTAGCATCATTCTGCAGCAAATACATTAAGTAACCCTTAAACATAATAGTGAAGTACCACTTACAGTTCTGCTTGGCTAGCATGCACACCGTGTGTGGAACGGGAGAGAGGGTTGAAGTACCAGGAGTGAAAATTTAAAGTCCTTCCCAGGCAGAAACCTGACAGGCTGACGTCATCGCGTGCTTGATGACTTCAACTCAAAAAGCGAAAAAAAAAAAGCTGGGAAAATCAGAAATGAAGGGGTGCCACTAGAGAATCGTGGCACCTCATTATTTGGACCCAAAACTCGGTAAAAAACGAGTAATTTGGTACGGTTGGGAGGTATGGAAAGCAATTCAGTGAAATATTAAGTTCAAAATTATTGGAAATGTTAAGAGATAGCTTCTCTAGCAGCCTTATCAATTTAATCTATTTACCAGAACAGTGTATAATGTATTTGTATTTAATGGTAGCTAGTGTACATTTCCTTGGTACTACAAGTTAATGTTTTCCCGAAAGAGTTAAAGTTGCTTTTCACATCTGGTAGGGAAATTAGGAGTTAGAAAAGAACCAGCGTCAATCAGTGTAAGTAGGCTGTAACATGAGCTTCAGCATGAGTATCTGCTGTTTTAGGTTAAGTAATGCCTGTGAGTGCAGCTCTCAGTTTGAGGCAGTTGTTCCTGTCTGAAGAGTTTAACTTCATTTTTGAAGATGTACATGGTTTTGTGCATTTGTTTTAAGTTAATACATTATATGGGTGTTCTGAAAATGTATTTAATTTTTTGTTTGAAGGTTTTCATTAAAAAAAAAGTCATGGAAAATGTGACATAGGTTCAAATGGAGATGGTAGGAAACAACTCTATGAAAGATTGGCATGCCAAACGGTGTGTGTGTGCATGTAACACAAAAGTTTAAAATAAACATTCAAAAAAACTGTCATGTATAATAGGTGGGAACAGTAACTGTTTATCATAACGATTATACTATTGTTTATCTTGGAATATAAATCGCCTTACAAGTATAGACAAAAAGGAAAGAGTATTGAATTATATTAAGAAATCCAGAGTTCAAATGGCAATGCTGCAGAAGACATGTTTGGAAAGAAGTGAGCATGTGGATTTGATGAAGGATTTTCAGGATGGATATTCAGCAGAATACCATGGGCCAAGCAAAATGGAATAATCACAGATACCAATTGCTAGAGGAGCTCTGTTAGTGACAGAGAAAGGGAAAAAAAGATAATTGAAGATTTGTGGTTGTAAGGTGCTATTGGTGGCAAGGGAAGAGAATTAAGCTGACATGATTTTATATTGCGCCACAAACTGTTATATGGGGCTTAAGAAAAATTTGGGAGAAGTAATCCGCTTTCAGTAAGACATATTACTTATAGGCAGGGACAGGAACTTGATTTGCAACAGTGAAGATGTATCTGTGGGATGTAGAAGAGAAAATATAACAAAACAGAGTAGATATCTGAAGAAATTTTTGGAAATGTTTGGCATGAAAGATGTAAATTCAGTAGTAGAAACTTTGAGAGAATTTATATATGTCCCCAAGGTATAATAAATGGGCTAGAGTAGATAGAAATTATATTTCACATGAACATGTGCATTAAATCGAAAGCTTTGACTTGCATCCAGTAACTATTTCAGATCATGCATCTTTTAAAAACTCTGGTAAAAATGCAGGATAATTAAGTAAAAATGTGACACTGGTGCTTTCCCACCTACCCTTTAAAAGAGAGGACTTTAAGGAATGGATATAGGTTTATTCAAGAGAAGTTTCTTCAGAATTATAGCTAGTGAGTGGGATAAAATGAAGTTTGAAAACAAGACAGTAAAAGAAATATGGTTAAGAAGTAATACAAGTTATTTAGAGGGGTTGTCAAATGTTAAAGTATTGCAAAATAAGGGGAATCTCACAGAACAAGGAGAGGTGCAACTGTAGAGTGCTAAAGAAAATTCGCATGAGTTTATTAACATTGCTCTTAAGCAACTATTCTTGATAATAACTACAGAGCAAACAGAAAAACTGTTAGCACAATGACTTAGGCATCAGAAAGTAGAAAGTGTTGTTTCCAAGCTTAGGGAGACTATAACAAGAATAATAATCAAATGTTACAAAAATTTATATAAAGCAGAGAAATGTGGAAATCAGGAAAGAGCACAAGTGGAAGTATTTATAGAAGACTTAATTATGTTAAGGCTAGAGGTAGATGAAGCTTAACAATTAACATGAATGAGTGAATGAGATGAAGTAAAAACAGTCATGTATAATCAATCTGCAGGTCTCCAGGAACAGATGGTGTTCTTGTGGAAGTTTGGAAGCTAGGAGAAACATAGTGATAAAGATATGGAAGGTTTTGTTTAACAGTATTTTAAAAGAAGAGGACACACCAACATATTGGAAGAAAGCTGAGGTGGCTGTAATACCTTAAGACAGTAAAGACAAGTCACAGCCAGTTTAATATAGACCCATTTCAAATTTAAACCATGGTTGTAAAGTGTTTAGCTCTATACTAGATAAAAGAATGGGAAGGTGTTGCCAGGATTGATAGATATGGATTAATGTGGTTTTAGGGAGTGAGGCAGACATTTGACAACATTAATAGATTATCCTGAGGAAGGCAGAATGTAAAAGTACCACTTTACTCATATCTCCAAAAACAGAGGATAACTAAAACAGAGGATAACTACTCTGTGTCCAGGGAGGGGAAAGACATACAGGCGCACACAAAACTTTGTGATACAACCAGTGTTCCACATTCAAAGTATACTTTAAAGCACCAGTCAGTGTTATGCCTGATGAGCCAAAACATAATTTAATAAGTGTTAAAAAAAAAAAAGCCAGTTAAGGCGTAGACAAACATACATATATATAAAAGAAAACAAACCATATTAACATGATTCCAGGTACATACATTATACATCAATATGTTCTTTTTTATAATCATCACTCCAGCATTACATAAATTGCTTAATCCCAGCCTTCCCTTAAAGTTCTGTCTTCCTCCTGAGCATTATTCTGAATGTATTGTTGACAAAATTTCCTTTTATTTCTACATAATGTGCTTCTTCCTTTTTCCTAAAGCTCCCACTTCCAGTTAATTTATCTGTATTGCAATATTCAGTACTTCAGATACAATTGGTTCAAATTCTGATTTCCATTTTTTAGCAATTCCATTTTAGTCAGCCACCAGAATTAAACTTAAGGCCTTATTCTACCTAGGTAATTCAGACCTAGTGTCCCTGTTCAAAAGAATCTTGTTTCTTAGTTACACCCATTTGTTCACCCAATATTTGACAGAGAATTCTGAATGGAATTTTTAATCTGCCAACTGATTACACTACCAAAACACATGTTCCTCGTTGTATGTTTGTTTATATATTGACATTTGTTTACCAAGAGTGTCCGGCTGGGCACAGGTGCCCTTTTTCACTGGAAGCCCTGGCAGAAAAACTCCAAGGTAAATTTAATACAACCACTATTTACACTAACAAATTATATAATGCAGTTTCAGTGAAAACAGCATAGTAGTCTGTATAATAAAATTCACATTGATGTTCACAAACAATACACAAGCTTTGTATTGAAATTTTTCGGATGGGGAGTTGTGCACAAGACAGGTAGGAGTAATTTAAGAAATATGTTACAGTGAGGTATTAGAGGGGATAAGCAAGTTTGTGTTAATAGAGAAGTTGTGATGAAATGGGAAATTTGGTTGTGCTAATGAGAAGTAGGTATAGTAGTACTACAATACAGTGGAGTAATAGAAAGTGATAAGCAGGTTAAATAAATGTATTGCTTTAAAAGGAGGTATAAGAAGGTGATGAAGGATGTTAGGAGAAGCTATGTCCCAGCTGAGGAACAGGGACAAAGTTAGGAAGTAGAGAGGAGGTCTTTTAGTAATGGTTTGAAAAGAGGAAGGTGTTAGACCCAATTTAATATAGGAATTTTATTCCAAGTTCTATCTACTTTATTGGAGTAGAGACTGACCCCAGCAGCCCTTTGCGCTTACAAGTTTTCCCCATCACACCTCCAGTATTTGCCATCTACCTGATGAAAAACTATTTGAAGTCTGTTTGGGGTATGAAAACACCTGTGCAAACACTTCCAGCCAAAAATCCTAAACCTTTTGGACTTGTTAGCCATACATGTCCTCCCATTCTTCCCTTGTAAATTGATTATCCGATTTCTCTTCCTGATATTTTCTAACCTCTTTTGACTGATTCTTATAGCTGTCATGCAGTATTACTCTACTAATTATCCCTTTTTAACAGCAGCTTCTGTTCTAGATTCAACAAAAACTCTACCAGGGGTAGATCTTTCACTTAGGATTTCCCTATTCATTTGTCTTTGCCTATACTTTGATGTCAAGGCCTGGTAGGGAAAGCAGTTTCTGACCTGTAGTCCAAATGTCTTCTTAGCCTCATCCCATTATACTACTACCATCCCTTCTAGTTATCTGCTCCCAATACCTAGGTTCCTTTGCCAGTTTTCTCCCAGTAAATTCTACTCCCCTCTTGCCTATTCTCTTTACACCTACTTGCAGTCAGCCCTATCGGCAAAATCTTATTTCTCCATCTTTGTGTTGGCTTAACTCTTAGAACACACTCTGCTACTTTATGAATCCAATATTCTACATGGCGCTTATTATTCTCCTTAAGGATCTACATGCAAAATCCCACTCTGTCCTTATTTCTTGAATTTCTTCCCTGCTTCACCATCTCTTTCCACTTTTGCTTGTGTTATGTATATAAGCCTTAATTAATTAATCCTAAACCACCTTTTTCTATTGGAAGGATCGGCCTGTCACACTTAACTCTTGTCCTCTTTCCCCTTCCAGACAAACTCCTTCAATTCTTTATTTATTGTCAACAACTTCGCTTATGGTTGATAAAATATGCCTGAACCGCATATAAAACTAAAAAGACTAAAACCTTTTCACTGCTTGTATTTTACTATCTGTTTCCATAAAGCAGAGCTTCCAGTTTCTCAGTTTTTGTTATCTTTTTTTAGTCTCTTCCCACATATCCTTAGTTGCCACACCAGAATCCTTTTTAATCCGTACTCCTAAGTACTTCAGTTTATCGTGTCCCCATAAATTAGATATTGCTGAACCAATTTGTGTTTGGGTACATAATTTACAGCTATAGCCTTTGTCCTTCTCTTCATTCATTTTGTATCCTGAAAAGATTTAACACTGTCTCAAAATGTTCCACAATGCTGAAATGTCTTTTTCTGATTTTATCAGGTATAAAATAATATCCTCTGCAAATAGAGCCCGCTTTTCTTGATTACCATACCAATTATGTCCTTGTGTTTGAGTCCTTTGTTTTCTTTGCCAGTGGTTCTAAATATAATACAAATAACAAAGGGAAGAGGGCACCCCTTTCTGGTTCCTCTGCTCAAACAGAAATTTTCAGAGAGGAACCCAACCACATTAATTTTCACTTCAGGTCCCTCGTATACCCTCCTAGTCAAAATTATAATTTTATCAGAGAATGCAGATGCTTCAGTTTCCCTACTCATAAACTCCCAGCTTACTCTGTCAATTGCTTTCTCTATATTAAGATCTACCAACAGCAGTGGTGTGTTCTTACATTCTGCTTCCCTCTAGATCCTCAGTGTTCTGTTAATTTTGTCAGATGTTTGGTTCCCCTCCACAAAACCACAGATTTCCATATCTATCAATTTTAGCATCACCTTTGCCATTCTTTTAGCAATTCTAGATGTAAACACTTTATAATCATGGTTTACAATTGAAATGGGCCTGCATGAAGTTGGATTTGATGGGTCTTTACCCTCTTTAGTTTTTACAGCCACCACCGCTTTCTTCCAGGATGTTGATGCTTTTCCTTTTAAAACAAAACCCTCCAGATCTTTATCAGTTTTTCCCTCCTAACTTCCAGACTTCCACACCAATGCCATCTATTCCTGGGGACTTTCCTGTGGATTACTTATGCATCACCATTTTTATCTTATCTCCTCCTATACTAACTTGTAGTAATTGAGCCTCATCTACTTCTCGCCTTGGCATATTTAATTCTTCCATAAACATTTCCATTTGTAACTTTTCCTTGATTTTCATATTTCTCTACTTTATACATGCATACATAAAATTTATGAAAACTTTCTAGTACCTCTACAGGCTCCATTATCTTTTGTTATATGCTCCCTAAGCTTGGTGACAGCCCTTTCTACTTTCTGTTGTCTGAATCATTGTGCTAAAAGTTTTTGCACTCTGGAGTTATCAAAAAAATAGTTGCTTAACAGCAATCTTTCTAAACTCGTGCATATTATCGAGGTAATCTTTTATTTTCTCTTTAGCATTCTGCAATTGCTCATCCTCTTGTTCTGTGATATCCCCCCTATTCTGCAGTGTTTTAAGCTTTGTCAGTCCCTCTGAGTAATTCTTGTTACTTCTTAACCACATTTCTCTCTCTTTTTCCACCCTGTTTTTAAACTCCACTTTAATTTTACCCCACTCCCTGTCTGTATTTTCTGAAAATAATTCTATCTTCTCTAATAACTCCTGAATAATTTCCACTATCCATTCCTTAAATTCCTCTCTCTTCAGCAGATGGGTGAGAAAGTGCAAGTGTCTCATTTTTGTTTCCTTACCCTGCATTTTTATTTTAGTTATTATTGATGCATGATCTGAAATAGCTATTGGATGTTTTAGGGTGGAATATAATTATGTCCAAATGTAATCCTTCTCCCTTGCTAGTAGCCCCTTAATACTAGAAATCCACCATTATTATCTTTTTTTCTATCCTCTTCAGTATTGGAGCTTCTCTTGCAATTAATATAAGTACTCCTCTTTTCCTTTGTCCCAGGTATTCCGATGAATAACCACTCTGAAAACCTTACTTTATCAAATTCACATGCTCATTTATTTCTAAATGTGTCTCCTGTAGCATAGCTATGTGCACTCTACATTTTAATATAATTCACTACTCTTTCTTTTTTTGTATGCATCTGTGAGACTATTTACATTAAAAAATAATATAGAAAGTTTAATTATGTTAAAAAGTTATTACCATCTTTTATGGTAACAGCTTTTTTAAGTGTCTAGTTCTGTCTTTTGTGCTACATGCATACACTAATGTTTGGCAGGTTGATCTGTTGTGTAGTCGTTTCTTGCCATATGCATTTCAGTCTGTCACATCTTACAAAACTTTTTGTTTATTGAAAGCCCTCAAACAAAAAAACACACCCAGTGCACCCCTAAGACCTATTAATATTAACACACAACTATGTACATATTCAAATATTGAAGTTTTACCCTCCTAATGGGAACAGTTGTCCTGGACTGACAGCCACACTGTTGGGGTAACCAAAAAGTAGGTTGTCCATGCTAAGACGTGTGGTACAGTCAGTGCTTTTACTAAGTGATTGGTTTTGTCTCCTCTTTATTACTTTCCCAGATTGGGAAAACACTTGAATGCTTTCAAAAAACATAATCTCCTAGCTATTGAAAGAAATAAGTATTCTGTTTTTATTGCTCTTTATCAGATTGTCTCCATGGAGACCTGAGAACTAGGTAGAGTTGCTTCTACAAGCACTCATTTAAGATTTGGCAACATTGGGCAACACCACTGATGTGTGGTTGGGATTTGGAAATCATGTGGAATATTTTTGAAGGGTGGGCAGGATTTGGAGACCACATTTAACATTACAGAGGAAGATATGATTTGGAGACAATATGTAACAATATGTGACTGAGATATAGGCAAGCCTTATTGAAACAGTGTAATATCAATGAGGCTTGGGCAAGATTTGGAAACAGTGTGCAACATCACTGATTTGTGGGGCAAGATTTGGAAACCATGTGCAAGCATGACTGAGGTGTGGAAGATTTGGAGGCTGTAACATCCCTTGAGGTTTGGGCAGGATTTGAAAAAAACAATGCAACACCACTGAGATGTTATCAGGGTCCTGAGACCATGTACAACATCACTGAGGTGTAGGCAAGATTTGGTGATAGGGTTTAATGTCACTTTAGTGCAGACATGATTTGGGTTACAGTGTGGGGAAGGGGGATCAAAATGAGATGTGGGAAGGATTTGGATACTGTGTGCCATCAATGAGGTTTGGGTAGGATTTTGTGGCAGCATGTAACATCACTGAGATGTGGATAGGGTTTGGAAGCAATGAGTAATATTACTGAGTTGTGGGGGGGGGGATTTGGAGATGAAGTATAAAATCACTGAGGACAGGGAAGTATTTGGAAATATTTAACATCATTGAGAGGTAGACTTGGTCTGGAGAGGGTGGGTAACTTGAGTGAGATATAGTCAGGATTTAGAATGTCATTGAGGTCTGGCAGGGTTTGGAACAGTGTGCAACATCACTGAGATGTGGAAACAACATTACTGAAGTGTGGGTGGGATTTTGTGGCATTGTATAACATCTCTGAGGGGTGGTCAAGATTTGGGGATGGTGTGCAACATTACTAATAAGGATGGGATTTGGAGACATTGTATGACATGTAGGCAGTATATGGTGACTGTGTAATATCACTGAGGTATTGGCTGGATTTGAAAGAAATATCAATGAGGTGTCTGCAAGAAAAAATAATCTCTTCCAAAACTGAAGGGTAGAAGTCTCTGTTTTGCATACCTGTGCACCGTAAAAACCCATTTGTCAGATTCTGAAGGACCAGAATAGTAGTTTTATCTGGGATATAGTCAGACATTCCCAGTAGTCATAGTTAGTTGATCGTTCCAGGAACAGTTATCAGTAAAGAAAATGTTGACCAAAACTAAGTGGCACATTTTTTTGTTTAACTTTTACAGTCTCAGTGTTGCACTTTTTTTCTTTGTGAATAATTTCTTTCAGGCAGTACCTTTTAAGTTGTCAGTTGTGATCAGTGCAGTACTCCAGTAACCAAATATAAAATAAATAAGCAACTTTTTTTTTTGTTTTGTTTTCCTTATTTTAAATCTGCCAGAGAATCTAAAGCTGGATACTTCAACTGCTGTCTTCATATCTAGCAAATCAAAATGAGGATTCTTCCAAATATGTGGATAGGAATATCTCTCCTTCCATAGTCCATATGCGAGGGTTGTTATCTACCCAACTTAACATTTCCAAGCTTTTAGCACCTTAGAGTAACATTTTCAGAACCACAGGTTTTCAATAAATTTGTTTTGACCGATCAGCCTTATATTAGCCCGTATGGAAGCAAGCACTCAGGTAAAGTAGCAAATAGTGCTTGCCCCCTATACATTTTGCCGATTGTTGGAGAATGCCAGCTGAGGTCATAATTGTGTCATAGGTGAGAGTATGTTAGTGTTACAGCTCACCACATGTTTGTTTCTCTTTGTCTTTGTTCATGCGGAGATATAAGAATAATATGATGTGTATTATCTTTCTGGCTTTTTTATGTAGGTGCTTTCAACTCCTCCTGTAAGCAGACATGCCAAATTTTTGACTGCTCGTCCCCCTCCAAGTCCTCCAGCTGCAGAGAAGGCAGGACTGATTTGTGTTTTTGCATGATCTGTTTTGTTTGCTGTGGCAAATGTGCAGCATGCTTTTGTGTAGACAGCTGGATGTGTACATGCACCAAGTGAAAAGATACCCATTTGCAGTAACAAGAATGGAATGCAGACATACCTTCAGTTATACAGTATATGAAATGAGGTGCAGTATTGCTGAATCTGCCCAGGTAAAAAGTAGTATGACCTAAATTTTACCTGAGAGTTAAGGTTCACAGTTAAACTTCATAAAGGTACTTACAGTTTACAGAGGAGAAAAGTAATGGATGGACGTGTTTGTGTATACACAGCAGACAAATGAGACAAATGGAGCATAGATGTGCTTGCAATTTTGTTTGGGTGTATATGCAGTTGAATAAGTGGGATTGCACTTGAGTGAGGTGGAGCACACACTCACATCAGCAGTTACACAAGAACAAACTGCAGTGCGACAGCTTTTCGCTTACCCATTTACTCTTACATTGTCAACTGTTAAATTTATATAATTGAATAATGTCCTCATAAATGACGCTTACACTTTTGCATCTAAATTTAATAAATACTTCCCTGCCTCTAGCAACCATCCAAGTACCTCTGCTGTTACAAATGATGTGGTCTCTTTGTCAGGTCTTTATCCTTTTAATATCTAAACCTATGACTAGTAACGTTTTTACTAGAATAAAAATGTCATCATCCATGGGTCCTGATAAAATCTCTGGAATTTTTAAGAGTGAATGATTTAATCATACCAATAAGAATTCCAATTTTTAATAGATTTCTAGAACATTGGATAGTTCCACACTCCTTGAAACTACCATGGGTATCTTCAGTATACAAGAAAGACAGGAAAGTTGTTCTCAGCAGTTACTGATCAATAGAATTAACATCCTTAATTGGTAGATGTTTTGAAAGATGTCTTTTGTAACTAACAGATTGCTCTGGTATTGATATATCAATTAGTAATATTGACCAACATGCTTCTACAAAAGACTGATCTACCGTGAGTAACATGGTGAATTTTTACTGTCAAATAATCTTGGTTTTAGACATGGTTTTGTCTCCAAGAGTGATTTTCTTAGACCTTGCCAAAGCTTTTGATACCCTCCTATTTAATTCTATTCAGAAACATCTAAATAAATATAACATCAATGTTATTTTACCAAATGATGATGAATTGGTTTATTGGCAGGCAACAGTGTGTAAGGATGCATAATACATTTGCAGGCTATTTACCTGTTGTACCATGTGTACCCCAGGGATCTGTACTGGGTCCAAGGTTGTTTAATTTGGTTTTCTCCAGTATTCCCAGGCATTCTAAATTGTAGTTATGTTAATTTACAGAAGATTGCAAAATTGGCTTTATAACACAAAATTAATTTGATGCTGAAGGTCTTCATATATGTATTTAAAACTGCTAGAAATGTGCGCCTTGGATACTAGGTTTAATTTTAGTTTAGATATGAGTAAGATTGTGTATTTTTCGAATAAGATCTTTTACTTCCCCATACATCTGAATAGTGTTCAGTCAGAAGAGGTAGTAGAATATAAAAACCTGGACATCGTTATAACTTCAAATTTATCTTTTAGTAATCGTGTCTCTATGTACAAAAGCAATCATTTATATGGGATATTTACTGAGAAATCTTACAGTTAGGGATGAAAATTGTTAAACTGTGGTGTACAAAATATACATTAGACCAGTTATTGAGTATAATACATTTTGTACATGTAATTTGACTCAATTAAGAATGTTAGAGAACGTACAGAGAATTTACTAAAAGAATAGCTATATTAAAATTAGATTATGGTACAAGATGTAAACATTTAAGGTTGTTTTCTTTTAGCTATAGATACATATGGTATTTTCATACAAAATATTTTATGGTAATGTTCTGCAGATTATGTACATTGTTGAAGTTTTTAGTTATTCTAAGACACTGAAGCATAATAATGAATTTCAAATTATTAATGGGTAGGACAAAGATTAGGAGTAGTTTTATTGCAGTTCAGATGTCTAAACTGTGAATAATATAATATGTATTAGGCAAGCCAGTAACCTAAATATTTTTAAAAGAAACTATGATACGTGGGTAGGGGATAAGGTTTTTGTTCCATTTTTAGAAGATTAAACTTTTCTTGATGGCCATAAGCTCAAGGTCCTCAGCTAAGCTCGTAGGCATTTTCCCTACCCATAATGCAACAGTTCTATAATCTCTGATCTCATTTGCCGTGCAGTGAAGAGGTTCATGTTAGCTAAGCTCTGGGCAAAGTATTGCTAATTGTTTATTATTGATCTTAGACCTTTCTTTTCTCAGTCTACCTTCTTTTTGCTAGTGTGAGTCTTCCATATCCAGTTTCCACCCATTTAAGTTAGAGGGTCATCTCTATCATCCGTTGCAGTTACAGGACAAATTTTTCTCCCTTATCTTCACTTCTCTAATCATCGGTTTTAGTTAAGAGGATGATTTTCTCTCCCTTTCCTTCCCTCCTCTAATCATCTGTGTAAGTTGGAGGACGGTTTTTGTGTGTTCTGCTAAAAAGGAAAAAAAAAAAAAAAAAAAGAGGTTTTCTTTTAGTATTTCCCCGCTGCCCTTTCTTCTATTTCTGCTTCACCGTGTTTGGGTATGCATGTGTTTAAGTTACTATGTCTCAAAAGCAGGAAGGGAAACCATTAGGTTTCAAAAAGTGTGAAAAATGCAGGAAGAAGATGCCCTTTAGTGATTCTCACATTCCCTGTGTTTATTGCTTGGGGCCTCTTCATCTCCAAGAAAATTGCTCCATATGTCATGGTTTTAATCAGTGAGTGCTTATGGAGCACAAGAAGAAGTTGATTTTAAAGAGTTTATTAAAACCCTCTTTTCAGAGGCTATTTCTTTAGAGTCCTCAAAATCTCAGGACAAGACTTCAAAAAGGGTATATTCGGCTCCAAAAGATTTGCCGGAGACAAGACCAAAAACCACTCAACTCTATACTCCACCAGTATCTTTGGAGCAGAAGGTCATTTCTGGCTCCAGAACTACATCAGAGCTGACAGAACCTTTAGCTCCGATGTGGGATTCCACATTGGAGCTGATCACTTTCACTTGAACCAGTGACTTCATGGCTCCCTTGACCATTACTGGCTAAATCTAGATCCCCATCTCTTTCTACTCTGTCTACCAGGAGCGTATCCAATGAAGACATGGATGGGGTTGTGCAGAGGTTGCTAAAGCCTCTGGCCCTGACCAAACTTCTGTTGGATCCGAGCCCAAAGGAATCAGACCAGATGCAGTCCACTTCCTTAGTAACTGTTCCTCCTCCAGTCCATCATTCAGTTTCGGAGCCAGAAGACTCCATTCTCCAAATTGTGCCTGTTTTGGCTCCAGGACCATTGGTTTCCCCAGAGCAAACATTCACCCTGAGCATTTCCCCCCCATTCGGAGCAGGACAACTCTAGGAGCTGACACTCTGGTCAGATCCTCGTAGTCCACTCAAATATCTCCAGATCCGACTCTGTCTCTTGTAGCTTCAGCGCAGGTGAGTTATGCTCCTACCTCAGCTTTGGAGCTTTTGTTGCTGTGGTTCTGCAGATGCCTTTAGCTCCGACAACCTCTTTGTCAGGTCCGAGGGAGTCCTCGAGGTGGAGGCAGTCTGCCTCAAAGTTATGAGGAGAGTTTTGATTCCTACTAAGTCTAAGGCACATCTTTCATCAGATCTTTCTCCCTCTACGGGCCAGTTGTCTTTGTCCTCTCAGGTAACCCTTCCACAGGATCGCAGAGACCTCAGGCCTCAGGTTGTCCACCAGGAGACTTCATGCTCTAATGAATGCTCTCCAGAGCATCTCACTGAGGAGGTCCCTCAGAAGAGGACCTGCAAGAGGAAGCACTTTGTCTCCCCAGAGGAGTCTTGTCACATCAGACACCTGAATGAGGCAGAAGGGTCCCCAAGGTCACCTCCTGAAGAGGTCTCCTTTGGAGACCTCCTAGAATTAATAAAACAGTGAGGTGACTGGGAGTCCAACCTCCCTTTGGCTGAGGAGTCAGTTTAACTGAAGGCTTTTGGGTCTCACCCTTCCTCCTCTTGGGTGACTCCTCCTTCCGAAGAGCTTATGGACTTAATCTCTAGGAAGACTTGGGAGATCCCAGATTCCATAGAGCCTACTCCTAGAAGGCCAAACAAGTTAATTACTGCTCTAAGGATAAAGGCTTTCTGACTAAAGGAGTTGCAGTTCATGCAGCGGCTATTAAAAAGGAGCTATCCAAGACCAGCTCTTCTATCCATCCTCCTAATAAAGAATCTAGGACTATGGATAGATATGGGAAGTGAGTGTTTTCGTCAGCGACCTTTGCTCTTCAGTCTCTGAACTACCTTACCCACTTCACTAGGCTACAGAGGGACCTGTTAAAGGAACTCAAGACTCCCTCCAAGGAGCTGTAGCTGATGCAGTAGCAGGTAAAGTTAATGCTCAGCTCACCACCCTCAATTTAGTTGTTAACTCTTCCATGAGGCTCATATCCTATACAGAAGATGGAATGAGTAGGGCTGCGAGTTCGGTTATTGCTCTTCAGAGATGGGCCTGGATGTGCCTTTGCAACTTTGTGGAGCCCTTCAAGTCTTTGTTAATGCCCCCTTTGATGGCTTCTCTCTTCTTGGGCCGAAAGTGAAAGAAACGCTCACCAGGTGTGAACAAGAAGGCAAGACCTTGTCTGCCATTGGAGTACATTCTTCTGTGCACACCAAACCTTTTCCAAAGAGTCAGAGGGGTAGTGGAAAAATGTAGTTCAGAAAATCCCACAGGTTCTTTCCATGACACACAAGGTGAAAGTTCCCCCCAGAGGCAGAGAGGGGAACAGTAATGGTAGACGTCACCCTCTCGGCAGAATCAGGGCTGCAGAGAATCTTTATTTGGATGGACCTATCAGCGCTCTTGAAGGAGTGCCCCATTGCTTGCCTCTGGAGCAAGTCTGGGGTTGTTTGACTCTGCACCAAGAAATCTGGCAAAATGTCACAAATGACAGATGGGTACAGAGTATAATATCCAGGGGTTATGGCATTCACTTCGCCTGTCCTGCACCTATAAGCACGTCAGTTCCGGACGTTCCACCCAGTCAAAAGGATTAGGCCAGTGGTTACTTTCGACACATTGGCCTTTTTGGGATCTCCCAATGTCACACAAGATTATACTAACCAATTCTTGCAAGAGAGACCTTCAGTGGTGGCTCAACTCTCCCCTAGTCTCTCAAGACCATCCCTTTCTCGCTCCTCAGCCCCAAGCTACAGTGACCACGGACACGTCCCAGATAGGGTGGGAGCGGCATTATCTGGGGAACACAGTCCAAGACACATGGCAAGAACACAAGGTCCAATTGCACATAAATGTTGTAGAAATGAGAGCAGTGCTCCTAGCATTGCAAGCATGTCAGAACTCTCTCCCTTTAGGTTCAATAGCAATTCAGTCAAACATGTCTGTGATCTGGTATATAAACAAACAAGGGGAATCCAGATCTTACTCCTTACGTCGAGAAGCCCCAAGGGTCTGGCAGTGGGCAGAGGTCCCTTTGTGTCACCCATCATTGCCAAATGCAGCAACTACTTTGACCTGATCCTCCCGGCAGGGGAGTCACCAAGGGATACACTTGTTCACAATGCCCCCTGTTGTCCTTGATAGATATGGTTCCCCTTTATCCGGCCTCATGTACAGAAGAGACCATGGATCCTGGACCCAGTTCCAGATCTACTGACACATCCATCAGGAGAACTTCATCCCAGCCTACACAGTCTCAAACTATAACAGCTTGGCTGCTTCGTTTCCCATGATAGCCAGGTTTCCTCTGCTTTCTTCTCCAGTAAAACACATTTTGCTTTCTTCCCTCAAGAACTCTACTCGGAAACTGTACAAGAGTAAATGGCAAAGATTTGTGGCCTGGTCTAATGTTTATCACATAGAGCCATTCACAGCACCTTTCCATTCTATTCTGGAATTTTTAGTCAAATTATTCAATGAGGGAGCTGCTGCAGCTACTGTTAGGGTTCATTTAGCATCGATCTGTAATTTTCACATAGGAGATAATGGTATCGCTATAATTTTAAATAGACTTTGTAAAGCATTCTTCAGAGGTACTTCCTTAATTCGCCTTCCATACAGAAACCCTGATGTTTTTCGTGTTTCACTGTTGCAGTCATTACACTTGGGTTATCCTGCTGGCGGGCTACCCTCAGTTGGCCTGAATTCCAAAGTCTAGGTCTGGCGTCGGTTGCTGTAGTCTCTTCCCTGACGTCAGTGCGCCAGGGGGATAAAAGATGCAGCCGACGCCATTTTCTTTAGTCTTTCTTGCCGTGCAGTGCCTGAAGCATAAGCAGTTCTCAAATGTCGGTCGGCCGACTCCTGAGATTTTCGTGTTCGAAGTTCAGATCCGAAGTCTTCATTAAAAGCTAAGTACCCCGTTGGGGAAACTTTTTTCTTGCTCCAGACCGATGTCAGAAAAAGTTAATAATTGTATTTCTTGTGGGAAGCAAATACCTCATAAGGGCTTTCATTCTTACTGTATTCCTTGCCTAGGCCCTGACCACAACGTTGCTAGTTGTCGGTTTTGTACTAGATTTAACCAACGCACTATTAAGCGTCAGTACGATTTTGCATTACACTATTTTGGCAGAAGATTTAATTATACCATGTTGTCGGATAGCCATCCGACTACCGGAATTCACAAGGAACGCAAAGAAAAGGACAGACATCCGAGGTCCAAAACTGACGACGAAGCTTCTTCTAAGCCAGTCGCCGGTTCGCTGCTTCTCAGTGATGCTGAAGAATCTATCCCTTCAGCCTCTCCTTGTGAGGATTACTCTTTTGGGGAAACCTTGCATACCATGAGGGAGCATTTCCACTGGGAGAGCCAAGATGTTTCAGAATCTAAGAAAAGGCTCAGAGACATCCTTTTACTACCACAACACAGGCCCCTAGCTATTCCATGTGTGTTAGACATTGTTGATGTATTTTCAGAGTCCAGTCTGACCCCTGACTCCTTACCTGCAGCTCCTGTTAAGTCGGACAGGTACTACAGGGTTCATGACTCATAAATTCCTTTTCAAAAACCCTGCTGCTCACCCAGAAACTATCTCTCAGGGTCCCAAAGGGGTCAAGGCTTCCGCTGCAAAAAACCCTACCCCCTCTGACAGGGATTCTAGGGCATTGGACAGATGGGGAAAAAAGATTTACACTTCCGCTACCTTGGCTGTAAGGGCTTTAAATTGTCAGTTTCATATGCACAAATGTCAGCAATGTATTATGTCACTGCTTAAACAGAAAATGTTGACAAATTCTGAATGTGTAGAAAACAAAGAAATGCAGGATTTATTGCATGCAGCTCAACAAGTTGGAAAGCATATTTTGCAATGTGGTTTTGATTCTTTGGAGGCCTCCTGCAGAGCCGCTGTTATGGGTTCTGTCATCAGGAGGCATGCTTGGTTAAAGGAACAAAGTCTGCCTGATCATGTCAAAGCAAAATTATTAGATGCCCCATTACAGCATGATACTTTGTTTGGTGTTAAAGCAGAAGAGGTGTTAAAGAAAATGGAGGACAAAGCTAAATCTATGCAAACGGTTAAGGATTTCTTACAGGTTCAGCCTCCAAGATTTAGCAGACACTGGCCTACAAAGAATTGGTCCTTTCCAGTGTCAGACAGACCACAAAGGGGCAGATACAGATGCCCAAGAGGCAGATCCCAGCCCCAAGGTTCGTACAGGTCTAAACAATGGGGTGTTTCTACCTCCAAAAGTGGAAAAGACGAATCACAACCATACAGGAAACAGTCCCAATGACTTCCCCCTACCTGCACCAAGCACTTATCTTCTGGCAGCACCTTTAGGGGGAAAACTAGCACTTTTTTCTCAAAACTGACACATAATAACCCAGGACAAATGGGTCCTAGACATAGTGTCACGAGGCTAGAAGTTTCACTTCCATACCCTGCCAAGGACAAACGGTTGGCCAGACCTGCCAAAACATCAATGGGCAGAGGCACAAAAGCAAGTCTCATCCCTCATGGACATGAGGGCCTTTTAACAAATACCAGAGCAAGAGCAGGGACAAGGATTTTATTCAAGACTGTTCTTGGCACCAAGAAAGGACAAGACCTGGAGACCAATACTGGACCTATCTATTCTAAACACATTTCTGGAGATACCAAAATTCAAAATGTTGACTCTACAGCAACTTCTGCCCATGCTGGGCAAGAAGGCTTGGCTTGTGACTTTAGACCTAAAAGAGGCATACCTGTATGTCCCAATCAGACAAACATGCAGAAGATACCTCAGATTCAAAGCTGGCTCAATGCACTACCAATTCTCTGCACTACCCTTTGGCTTCTCTACTGCGCACAGGGTCTTCACAAAGTGCCTGGCACCAGTAATTGCATTCTGCAGACAAAGAGGAATACAAATATATCCTTACTTGGATGACTGCCTCATTCAAGCAGAGAACAAGGACATTCTACTACAGCATCTGGCATTTGTAAAGAGATTTCTAACAGGCCTAGGGTACACAGTCAATGAAAAGAAATCAAAACTAGTACCCTCTCAAGAGATAATATTCCTGGGTGCAAGCTTAAATACAACTGCCCAGATCGCTTATCTGACGCAAGACAAACTGACTACCTATTTCAACCTGTTGGCAACAAAGGCCCAGTTATCTGCAAGAAAAATTCTGCAGGCTTTGGGCTTCATGGCATCCTGCATTCTACTAATTCCATATGCGAGACTGCATATGAGGAAACTTCAATGGTACCTAAAAAGTGTTTGGACTCAACATTGCCACAGCCTGGAAACAATAATTGCCCTCATTCCCTGCTTGCAAAAGGAGTTTCATTGGAGGGCAAAGGCTTGTCACCAGAACAAAGGACATCCATTTACTTTACCCCCAGCCAGGCAGACATTAACAACGGATGCATCAGAGTATGCCTGGTAGGCCCACATGGCAGGAAGATGTATTCAAGGCATATGGTCCGCAAACCAAATGCGTCTACATATCAAAAAGATATGCTAGCTATTCAGAATGCCCTGACAGCCTTCAAGGACCTACTTCATCTGGGACAACTACTGATAAAGACAGACAACACCACGGTCATGTGGTATATAAACAAGCAGGGAGGCACTCATTCTTTCCCCCTTTGCAGACTAGCCTTGACTTTGTGAGACACAGCATTGACTTACCAAGTACATCTGGAGGCACAATTCCTGCCAGGAAAGATAAATACTCTGGCAGACGAACTAAGCAGAAACCTCATGGATCCCCACGAGTGGAAATTGGATCCACAAGTCTTCAGCATGATAACAAGGAAATGGGGATGCCCGGATATAGATCTATTTGCCTCTCCTCACAACTACCAACTAAAAAGATTCTGCACAAGGACTTAACACAGACAAGCATGGAAAGTGGACGCCCTATCTTTCAGCTGGAAAAGCTTAGCAGTATATATATATGCCTTTCCTCCACTGCCTCTCCTCCCCAAGGTACTCCTAAAGGTCAGACAAAAGAAGCCAAAGATGATACTGATTGCCCCAGACTGGCCCTGCCAGCACTGGTACCCAATCCTAAGGAACTTGTCTCAATGCCCGGCTTGGACCTTGCCTTAGATACCTCATCTACTTTCCCAACAAAACAATCAGATCCTGCACATTTAAAGACCTTAAATCTGGCAGCATGACGGATAATGTAGTGATACAAAACGCGCCTCTCACTAAAGCTGTAATGGATGTCATTTTGGATGCCAGAAGGCCTAGTACCAGAAAATCTTACGCTGGAAAATGGAAGAGATTCTGTGCTTGGAACCAGGCACAAGAAATTGACACAGCTGTACCAAATATTCCTCAGATTTTGCAATACCTAACTGAGATGCTGGACAAAGGCCTATCTTTTTCATCAATTAAAATTCATGCCTCTGCCATTTCAGCTCATTACAGAGCCACCAATCTTTTCTCTTCCTTTATTAAGGCAGTACCTCAGAGGAGCCAAAAACTTAAGGCCTCCAAGGAGATCACCAATACCTGCATGGGACCTCAATTATGTTGTGGAAAAACTCACCCTGCCTCCTTTTGAGCCAGCCGCTACAGCTGATATAAAGTTTTTATCTTGGAAAACAGCTCTGTAATAACTCCTAGCAATAACCTCTGCAAGACGAGTCTCAGAGTTACAGGCACTCATGGCTGTGGACCCTTTTATCATTTTTTATTCAGACAGGGTTTCTCTGAGGACAAACCCAACATTTATGCCCAAGGTAGTGTCCAGTGTGGCCCTTAACCAAACTATTCATCTGCCTACTTTTTATCCAAACCCACAGAATAAGGGAGAGAGAATTCTGCATTCTTTGGACATACATAGACAGCTACGCTTCTACTTGAACAGAACCAAAGCTTTCAGAAAGACAGCGCAACTACTAGTGTCATATGCTGCAGGATCACAAGGAAAGGCTATCTCAAAGCAGACTATTTCAAAGTGGGTAGGCCACTGCATTCGTTTCTACTATTCACAACATGGCAAGCCAGTGCTTAAGGACATTAGGCCACATTCAACCAGAGCAGCAGCTACTTCAGCAGCCTTCCTCAGGGGAGTACCAACCAAAGACATTTTAGAGGCTGCTACCTGGAGTTCACTGCACACCTTTACAAAGCACTATCATTTACCACTCTACTCTAAATCCAGGGCAGGTTTTGCCACTGCAGTTCTGCAGGGCCTCATAGCCGCTCCTAATGCTATTTAGCTCCAGCCTCCCAACCTTAGCTTTGGAATTCAACCCAAGTGTAATGACTGCAACAGTGAAACATGAAGAATGTAGTACAGTTGTGTACACTTACCATAAATGTAGATGTTAGAGTGTATTCACTGTTGCAGTCCAGGTTACCCACCCACCATCCCCCATATCTTTGCTGCAACTTATCTGCTCTTCTGTAATTTATACAACCTATGTGGTGTATTTGCTTGTAGATGAAGGTATTATATATTGTTGTGCATGCATGTTTTATTAGCATATTTTTAGCCTACCCTTTTGGGGGCACCTGACATCTGGAGCAAGAAAAGCTGAAGAAAATGGCGTCGGCTGCATCTTTTATACCCCTGACGCACTGACGTCAGGGAAGAGGCGACAGCAACTGACGCCGGGCCTAGACTTTGGAATTCAGGCCGACTGAGGGTAGCCTGCCAGCAGGATAACCCAAGTGTAATGACTGCAACAGTGAATACCCTCGAACATCTACATTTATGGTAAGTGTACACAACTGTACTTTCCACCTTGGGACTTGAATTTTGTATTGTCAAAGCTTGTTTACCGACCTTTTGAACCTTCTGCTACATGCGATTTTTGAAGTACTTATGGAAAATGCTTCTTTTAGTAGCTATAATTTCAGCAAGAAGAGTTTGAGTTACAGGCCCTATTCTCTAAGCATCCATACATAATTTTTCATAAAGACAATCTCTCTCAGAATGAATCCTTCCTTTTTCCCTAAGGTGGTTTCGGAAACTAACCTCAACCAGTCTATTGAATTACCAGTGTTCTTTCCAAACTTTCAAAACAAGGGAGAGTACACTCTCCACCTTTTAGATGTTCATAGACAATTATGTTTGTTTTCACAGGGCATCACAATTCAGAAAGTCAGATCAGCTCTTTATCTCTTATTCAGACATTAAAAAAGGCCAACCAGTTTCTATGGTAACACTATCCAATTGGCTATCACAGTGTACATCTTTCATATACAGTTCTAGTGAAAAAAACATCTCTAATCCTATTAGAGCTCACTCTACCAGGTTGATTGCAACTTCAGTGGTTTTGCAAGCCAGATTGCCCTTAGACAGTATCTGTGCTGCGGCAACATGGGCTAAACCACATACCTTTATTACTCACTACAAGTTGGATTTGGCCTCTAGGAGTAGAGGATCCTTTGGTTCTATGGTTTTGAGGAATATTCTCCCATGAGCCACCCAAGAATTGTGTAGCTAGGGACGCGGTCCCATCAGTGAGAATAAAGACGAGATTGACAACATGACATAAAGAAGTTATGTACTAACCATTACGTTCCGTGTGTCCATTTCGTCCTTTATTCTCACAACCCACCCACCATTCCCCCTCCTGGGAGACTATCTTTATAGGACTCTACAGCCTCTGACGGTATGTTTTGTGCAATGTGTTTGTTACATATTCTTTGTAATGTATACTTCTAGTCACTGCTGGAGGGAAAACAAGATCTGAGGTTATAGAACAGTTGTATTATGGGTAGGGAAAATGCCCACAAGCTTGGCTGAGGACCTTGAGCTTATGTAAAGGCCGAGATGGATTTGACAGATCAGATCCAACCGATCAGTGAGGGTAAAGGACGAGATGGACAGCATACATGAAACATTATGTAAGTACATAACTTCATTTTTCATCAGTACAGCACTGCAGATAATTTATTTAAATTAAATTCAGTTTGTAATACTAACAGTATTATCACCATTATCTAGAGATGACGTGTTACCAAAATGGATATAGGAAACCCCCATAGGTAGTATTTCCTGCATTAATTTTCAAAATGAACCCAGTATTAAAGCAAAGTATAGGACTTTCTCCTTGTATATACTAAAGTAAGATTTTTTTTTTTTGGTAAAGTAAGATGCATATTTATTACATTTTAAACAGATTAAATTTGTATGCAGCCTTTCCTTTGGTTACACAGGTATAAAGTTTGAAGTGGGTTTTCTGTATCTCTGCTATAGTAAACGGTGTTGCATTTCTTGTATTTGCCTTTTAATGGCATATAAAAAAATCTACATTTACTTGGTGGTGATAAAGTGGGTGGAGTGCAAGGTGCATACTGTTTTGGAAGTAGGAAACTGTGGTATTTTCTGCATCTGTGTGTCAGTGTGGAATGTTATGCTTCTGTTCTGTAGTAAAATGAGAAATATGATTTTCTTTGCTTATACATTTATTTAAAAATGTGTGCATTTCCAAGAGAGTGCAGTGAAGTAGAGGCGTACATAAAGTTGTGTATTGGCATGCTTTCTTTGATCTGTAAGATAAGTGTTTTGCAGAATACAGTGCAGTGCTGCATGTTTTCTCTAGTGTGCTGCATGTTGTGAGTATCTATCTGTGTGTGGTTGTTTAGTGATTGATTAAAAAGCATCACAGACTACCTTTTCACTCAGCATTTTTGCAACGTGAGCATGTGATGTGGCAAGATGGACATTTGGAAGTGGGTGGTAAATGGTCCATTCAAACAAAACAGAGGTTGCTAGTGGGTTACTGCAAAAGTAAGTATTGAGTGGCAACTAGTGTTATCAATACACTCTTCACAAGGCTCCTTTGAAAATGTAATTTATTCCAAGGTTGCTGCTTGACTGTGAAGTAGGTTATATTAAATAGCATCTATATTACATAATCAAACTTTAAAAAGTTCGAATGTCATGTGGTCGACACCATATGATCGAACTTTTAAACATTAGAAAATGTAATAAAAAAAAAAAAACAATGAAAAAACCTACCTGAATTGTTTAAGCAGGGGAGCAAGCCCCTCTGCACCCCCACACACCCTGCTCTTTAAATATACCAACTCAGAGATCGCACTACAGTGCAGAAAAGGGAAATCTTCCCATTCCACAAGGTACGGAGATCTCCGTTGAAACATTCAAACGTTTTAAAAAGTTAGTTCATATGGTGTCGACCATATGACATTCGAACTTTTAAGAGTTAGACAATGTGATATAGACCCATTAAATAAGGGTGGTGGGCGTTTGGGCCCTCACTTCACACATATACACACACACACACCACCTGTAGTCATCAGATTTTTGAGGGGTTGATGAAACAGGGCACATCTGTCTAGCATATTTCCACAAACAGTAAATACCGGAGACCATTTCTTTTTGGTGCATGTTAAGTGACTTTTGAGGCACAATTGGAGTCTTAATTTGCCACTAAGCATAATTTGCTATAACATATGCAGCAAGCATGCTAAACAAGTTGTACTCTGTATGAAGAGAGAGTTTGCAAAAGTAAAAAAAAAAATCAGAATGTTGCAGATTAAATTTAGTGCTAAAGTAAATAAAGCATCTAGGAAGCAAAATCATAGGAAGGGAGCACAAAGTTGGAGTAGAAGCAGTATTAGCAACAGACAAGGAAGGTGACCTAAGGGTAGTCACATCAGATGAGCTTGACAGTAAGAAAGCATTGTGAGTAACTAACAAGGATGATAAGAAGTTTACTGGGGTTTTTGCTGTACTGTAGCCCAGTGTGGAGTAATGCATGCAGTTCTGGAGACTTCGCTTTTACAAGGACAAAATATGTGTGTTTTAAATGAGAGGAACATGATCTAGTCTTCAATAAAAGCTGCAGAGGTTCCAAAAAGTGTTAAAAATATATATGAAAACAAAGAATATTTAATAAATGTGGTCTTCTAAGAGTTGCATATTGATAGCAGTGAACTTTGAAACTTATCCACATCATCAGGGCTGCATACTTAATATCTTAATCTTACTGTAACCTACTTAAGTTAGTTAAGACAATCTGTATTCTGTTGGGACATTTTGATTTGTTTGTGTTTTTTTCTCTGTTAAAAAGTTTGATCTACTTAGTTAAGTAGTCTTCATGTATTGTCGTAGTCTATTAGTGGAGCTTTTCTCCTCGGGCCTCTGCTGAAAATGGACATGTATCCAGCCAGACTAGCCCGGTTAACAAATGTAAAATAAATAAATAAATAAAACATTGTCCCTCTTGAAGTGTGGCTGGAAACCGTGGATACCAGGTATTTAAGTATATGATTTTCCCCTGCATTGACATTCTCACGTCATATTTGTAAAGCTGACACACTATCACCTGCCAGGGAATCACTTGTCATTTTTGTAAGGAAGCCGGGATGGCTAACCCTAAACATTTCATAATACCTACACTTACAACTAGGTACAGCCCAGGATAGGCTGTACCTAGTTGTAAGTAGCACCTCCAGATTGCAGCATGATTGTTCCATGTTAGCTGAAGACGATGGGTTCTAGTTTCGCTACTCAGTGATTTCTGAGCTAATTAATTTGGCTTATTGCAGTACTTCACAAAGACTTCTGAAAATTAAAATGGACCAAAGGGCTGTTAGATGTTAGAGTACAGTTCATGGATTTTATATTATTTTACTCATGGGTTTGCTTTTTTGAAGACTTCACATTTCATAGGAAGTACAAGGCACTCAAGTCACAAGGCCATTTAAGTCTTGCCAGTACCAACCATCATGCTGTACACCCCTTATAAAGAAGGGCAAGGCAGGTCACTCCCAGAGTTAAATTAAGGGTGTCCAACCAATTGTTCAGGTTTAATTTGAAGGATACTAAGGTATAAACTGTTTCACTTGCAGATAAAGATGTTCATTGTGTTACACTGCTGCAGTCATCACAATTGGGTTATCTGCCGTCAGGCGGTCCCACAGTTGGCCCGAGTTCCAAAGTCTTGGTCCAGCGTCGGTTGCTGTCGCTTCTTCCCTGGCGTCAGTGCGACAGGGGTATAAAAGAGGCAGACGATGCCATTTTCTCCAGTCTTTCTTGCCGCGCAGTGCCCAAAGCAGAAGCAGTTCGCAAGTGCCGGTTGGCTGACTCCTGAGAATTTCAAATCGAATTTCAGACCAAAGTCTTCAATAAAGCTAAGTACCTCGTTAGGGAACCTTTTCTTGCCTCAGTCTGATGTCAGAAAAAGTTAATAATTGCATTTCTTGTGGGAAGCAAATACCTCATAAGGATTTTCATTCTTATTGTATCCCTTGCCTAGGCCCAGACCAATACGTCACAGGTTGTCGGTTTTGTGCTAGGTTTAACAAACAAACTATTAAACGTCGGTTTGATTTCGCCCGACATTATTTTGGTAGAAAATTTAATTATACCATGCCGTCGGAGCAACCGACTACCGGGATGCATAAAAAGCACAAAGATAAGGACAGGCAGCTGAGACCCAAACCAGACACCGAGGCCTCTGCTAGGCCAGTCGCCAGTTCTCCGGTTTTCAGTGAGGCGCCTACTCAGCCCCTGACGACCGCTGATTTAGAACACCAGCCTGCATCCAACTCCCAAGCGGAGATTGCAGGGCCTCCAGAGCCTTTATCTTTAGGCCCTTCCGACTCCATAGCTGAAGGGGATTCCGGTGCAGTTGAAAGGCCGTCAGTTGCTGAAGGTGTCTTCAGACCGACTACACTTTCTATTAAATCCTATGCAAAATTGAAAACTCCATTAAAAGTAAGGAAGCCTGTACAGCGGTCTCCAGTGCAAGGCCCCATGCCTAAGAAACAGATGCTTAAGATGTCCGAAGACTTAATTACCCTAATCAGGGGGTTCCCATCCCCCACCTGACAAAAGGCCTAGACAGGAGGAGGACTACGCTTCCTCTGACCAGGTTTCCATTTCCTCAGATTCTTCTGAGGAACAGGAGTACTCCTTTCTCCCCCAGAAGACTACTCTTTTGGGGAAACTTTACATACCATGAGGGAACATTTCCACTGGGAAGGCCAGGATTACTCTGCCTCCTGCACCAGCCAAACCAGACAGATACTAGTGTCCCTGACTCACATAAATTCCTATATAAAAGCCCTGTTGCTGACCCAGAAACCATTTCCCAGTGTCCCAAAGGGGTTAAGGCCTCTATTGCTAAAAATCCTGTACTGTCTGAAAGGGATTCTAGAGCACTAGACAGATGGGGAAAGAAAGTATATACATCAGCTACTCTAGCTATGAGGGCCTTAAATTGCCAGTTTCACATGCTGAAATATCAACAATATTTGAGGTCTCAATTAAAACAAAAAATGAGCACACATACAGAGCAGTCTGGTTACATGGAAATGCAAGATTTGTTGCATGCAGCAGAACAAATGGGAAAACATACTTTGCAATGTGGATTTGATTCATTGGAAGCTTCATGCAGAGCAGCTGTAACAGGGTCTGTCATTCATAGGCATGCTTGGTTAAAAGAACAAACTTTACCTGATCATGTTAAAGCAAAGTTATTGGATGCACTCTTACAGCAGGATGTTTTATTTGGTGTGAAAGCAGAAGAGGTTTTAAAGAAAATAGAGGATAAGGCAAAATCTATGCAGACGGTCAAGGATTTTTTTACAGGTTCAACCCCCTCGTTTCAACAGAAATTGGCCAACCAAAAACTGGTCCTTTCCAACTTCTGACAGACCACAGAGGGGCAAATACAGGTGCCCAAGGGGCAGAGATCAGCCACAAGGCTCTTACAAGCCACGACAATGGGGTGCAACAACTCAGAAAGGAGGAGAAGACAGGTCTCAAACTATCAGAAGACAAACACAATGACTTACCCCTCAGACTGCCAAGCAAATCACTCTTGGCAGCTCCCTTGGGAGGAAAACTTGCACTTTTTGCAGACAATTGGCACATCATCACAAAAGACAAATGGGTCCTAAATATTGTAACTCAAGGATACAGGTTCCACTTTCACACTTTACCAGGGATAAAAGGAATGCCAAACCTGCCATCAAATCAATGGGCAGAGCCTCAAAGACAAAATTACAGCACTCATGGACATGAGAGCCATTCAACAGATTCCTACACAGGAGCAAGGACAAGGATTTTACTGGTTCCCCGAAAGGACAACGCCTGGAGACCCATTCTGGACCTTTCAATTCTAAACACATACCTGGAAGTACCCAAATTCAAGATGCTCACACTACAGCAACTTCTTCCCATGCTGGGCAAGAAGGCTTGGCTAGTAACGCTGGACCTCAAGGAGGCATACCTCCAGGTCCCTATCAGACAAAATTGCAGAAGATATTTCCGATTTATAGCAGGTACAACTCATTACCAATTCTCTGCACTGCTCTTTGGCTTATCTACTGTGCCCAGGGTCTTCACAAAATGCCTGGCACCAGTAATTGCATACTGCAGACAAAGAGGAATCCAAATATATCCATACCTGGACGACTGCCTTATTCAAGCAGACAGCAAGGACATTCTTTTAAAACATCTGGCATTTGTAAAAAACCTACTAAGTTGCCTAGGGTACACAGTAAATGAAAAGAAGTCAAAACTAGTGCCTTCACAAGACATAATATTCCTGGGAGCCAGCTTAAATACAATGGCCCAGATGGTTTTTCTCATGCCAGACAAGCAAGGACAACTGACTGAATACTTCAAAATGATGGCAACAAAGACACAACTCCCTGCAAGAAAAATTCTGCAGGCCTTGGAATTCATGGCATCTTGCATACTACTAATACCATATGCCAAACTGCATATGAGGAAATTACAGTGGTACCTGAAAAGCGTATGGACCCAACACAGCCACAGCTTGGAAACAATAATACCACTAATTCCCTGCCTTCAACAGGAGTTTCTGTGGTGGGCTCAGGCATGTCACCTCAACAAGGGTCAGCCTTTTACCTTGCCACAGCCAGGCAAACAATGACAACAGATGCATCGGATTATGCCTGGGGGAGCACACATGGCAGGACAGTGTATTCAGGGCAAATGGTCTGCAGATCAAATGCATCTCCACATCAATCAAAAAGAGATGCTAGCTGTACAAAATGCCCTAACAGCTTTCAAGGACTTCCTACATCCAGGACAACTTCTAATAAAGACGGACAACACCACAGTGATGTGGTACATGAACAAACAAGGGGGCACACATTCCTACCCCCTGTGCAGGCAAGCAGTGACCTTGTGGAACACAGCACTGACCTACCAAGTTCAACTACAAGCACAATTCCTGCCAGGAAATAAAAATACATTGGCAGACGAACTAAGCAGAAATATCATGGATCCTCATGAGTGGAAACTAGACCCACATGTATTCACAGTGATAACTCAAAAATGGGGAGCCCAGACATAGATCTGTTTGCCTCTCCCCAAAACTACCAACTGCGAAAGTTTTGCAGAAGAACATACCACACACTAGCTTGGAAAGTGGACGCCCTCTCATTCAGTTGGAAAACACTAACAGTGTATGCCTTTCCACTGCCTCTTCTGGCAAAAGTGCTGCTAAAAGCCAGATTAGAGAGGCCACAAATGATACTCTGCTCCAGACTGGCCACGCCAACACTGGTATTCAGTATTAAGGAACATGGCTCAAGACCCACCATGGATTTTACCTCAAATTCCTCACCTGCTGACTCAGCAAAACAATCAGATTCTACACAGCCAGCTCAAGACTTTAAATCTGGCTGCATGGCAGATTATCTAAACAACCAGTCAACACTTCTCTCTACAGCTGTTACGGATGTCATTCTGGAGGCCAGGAGACCCAGCACCAGGAAAACCTACTCAGACAAATGGAAAAGATTCTGCGCCTAGAACCAGGCTAAAGGCCAAAATCCTCTTGTCCCAAATATTCCTCAGATTCTGCAATATTTAACTGAGATGTTGCACAAAGGCCTTTCGTTTTCATCTATAAAGATCCACGCTTCAGCTATTTCAGCTCATTACAACACGGATCCTCCTATTTTTTACATCCATTATTAAGACAGTACCTCAAAGGGGCAAAGAACATAAGACTGCCCCGAAGAGCACCAACACCAACTTGAGACCTCAATTTTGTTTTGGAAAAACTTACACTACTGCCCTTCGAGCCAGCTTTTTCAGCTGATTTACAATTTTTATCATGGAAAACTGCCCTGCTGCTAGCAATAACTTCAGCATGAAGAGTCTCAGAGCTACAGGCCCTAATGGCAGTGGAGCTTTTCGTCATTTTTCATCAAGACAGAGTCTCTTTACGAACTAACCCTTCCTTTACGCCAAAGGTAGTATCCAGTGTGGCTCTAAACCAAACCATTCATTTACCCACCTTTTATCCAAACCCCCAGAATAAAGGGGAAAGGCTCCTACACTCTTTGGACATTCACAGGCAATTACGCTTCTACTTTGATAAAACAAAGGTTTTCAGAAGATCTGATCAGCTCTTTGTGTCCTATGCTGCAGGATCTCAAGGAAAGCCTATATCAAAACAGACCATTTCAAAATGGATAGGACATTGTATCCATTTCGGCTACATACACCATGGGAAACCTATACCTGGTAACATTAGGCCTCATTCCACCAGGGCTACAGCAACATCAGCAGCCTTCCTCAGAGGGGTACCAACCAAGGATATTTTGGAAGCTGCAACTTGGAGTTCAATGCACACCTTCACCAAGCACTACCACTTACCTCTGTACTCAAAAACCAGAGCTGGCTTTGCCACTGCAGTTTTGCAGGGCCTACTAGCTCCAAACCCTGTTTAGAACCAACCGCCCAGCCTTAGCTTTGGGATTCAACCCAAGTGTGATGACTGCAATAGTGTAACACGATGAACATAGTATAGTTTTGTACCTACCATAAATGTAGATGTTTGAGTGTTCACACTGCTGCAGTCCAGGTTACCCTCCCATCTTCCCCGGGTTTTATCTATAGCTCCCTGTTTATACAATCTCTAAGATGTATTTCTGTATGGTGTATTTGCTTACAGCTGTAGCTATTGTTTTCTACTTATGTAATTTACTTAGGATTATGTATTGCCTTCCTATTTGGGGGTACCTGACATCTGGGGCAAGAAAAACTGAAGAAAATGGCGTCGGCTGCCTCTTTTATACCCCTGTCGCACTGACGTCAGGGAAGAAGCAACAGCAACCGACGCCGGACCAAGACTTTGGAATTCGGCCCGGCTGCGGGACCACCTGATGGCAGAACCCAAGTCTGATGACTGCAGCAGTGTGAACACTCGAACATCTACATTTATGGTAGGTACAAAACTGTACTTTAGTCTCAGAGGTAGGTTAGACATTGGGTAATAAATCTCTCTCTACTGTGCATTTATTTTGTAAGTCTCTAGCACTGGTATTATTGGAGCATTTAACTTGTATAGCTACAAGAGGTCAAGGAGGATGAAGTCCCTAATAGAGCTATATGGAAGGCAAAGATCACCATGCAAGAGCCTAGTACTTCAAGCCATTTGTGCTGCTCTGGGACTTTAGGCCAGCAATTTTCTTGGTTAGGAATCTGTGTAGTCTTTCCATTTGCTTAATATGTCAAGAAAGGCAGATTGTGTTCAGTAATTGGCCTAATTAGGGCTGCATAAAGAGGGAAGATATCTGAAGGCATTTCATCCAGGTCAAAAGTTAGTTGTGCTAAGAAGGATTTTCTGAGTACTGCTGCTGTTGAAGAGTATAATCCCATTTATTGACTAGGTAGGCTGGCTGGATAAGCAATCCCTTTTCAAGAGCACCCCGGGAGGAATGTCTGACTAAGTGACTTTCTCATGGTCACTGAGTAGTAGTTAAGGGCTGTGGAAATCAAACCCTGTTCCACAGGAACTACAGCTTGCAATCTTAACCTCTGTGCCAGCTACCAGATATGGAATTGTCAACCCAGGTTTCAAGATCCCTGTCTTGCATCATCATCATCATCTTGGAGGTTGTTATTTTCTAGTCTGTGCATTGAGGGAAAGAGTTGTTTTCCAAGTGTGGCAGTACTCCACTTTCTGCATTTATTTTTATCCATAGAGCAAGTTCAGCCAGTGAAGAGTATGCACAGCACAAACAGAGCCATGGAATAAGGGTAGACAGCAGAGTGACAACCTTAATGTAAACCAAACTTAACCATGTTTTAAGACAGTAAAAAATACAAGTAGGTAGAGTGCAGTTTTTGGAAAGTGATGGTACAGCCATGTACAGGGTCAGAGAGCAGACTGGGCTAACTTAGTTTAACTCAAGTACTACATTACTGCTGGACTGTAGTACAAAGAGGATAGACCCACATAGATTCCATTCGACTCATTGAAGGCGATTTCTGTGAGTCCCATATCTCCAAAATGGCTTCACTGAAAACCACATTCAGTGAACCAAAAACTAAGTTTTGTTTTTTTCTGTAGGAAGGTAAAACCCCAGCATCTCCCTCCTATTGAGAAGCCCTCCACACATTCCTTTCTAATGTGTGCAAACCTCGTGGTCTTAAAACAGTGAGGAAAAGGCATAATATGTTTTGCTTAATTTAAGTTTCCAGCAAAACTGTTTCAGAACTGTGGGACTTGCAGAAATTATCTTTGTAGAGTCGTCACATTCCTGACAAGTGTAGAACAGTTGTAGATGAGGTATGTGACCAGAGAAGTATGGTCTTAGGACTGACCACCCTGAGAGACCACTTTTAGAATAACTGGCAACTAACCTTATTCTTTAGCACTTGTTTGATGAATGCTTAGCCAGACAAGTCCAGAAAGAAGGCATTTTATAGCTCATTCAAGTGATGTCATTTCAGTTGTCTTCACAATTTAGCACCGTAAAGAATAAATAATGCTGGAATAGTAAGCTACTCATTGAACTGAAAGACCAGTTAGATCAGTAACAACACATCATCTAGCCAGATGCATCACAAAGGTGGATGACTGTTTACAGTGAGTATAAACTGTAGGGTGACATCTCCCAAGCAGCCTGTTTTGTTTGAAAGTTTCCACATTTTCAGGTACATTTATCTCGTCATTGCAAATGTAAAACAAGATGTTACATGCCATGCAGTTTTGTTTTTTTTTTTTATAAAAAAGGGAAGGAGCAAACAACTTGTCCATAAGAGTTGCCATGTCCATGGAGGACTGTTAAGTCCTAGTTAGTCACAAATGTTTGAGTACAAAGCCTTTGGCTTATAACTTAACCAGCAGGCTGCTAATGTACTAGCTGCTTATCTAATAAGTTAATTGATATCTCACTGTAGCTTGTACCTTTCTAATGCTATGTTGAGATCAGGTAGCCATTTTCAGGACTGTATATACCAGTCTTCCTTGTACCACTTTGGAAGTTACCAACTGCAGAGAAATAGTTTGCTACTGACCTGAGCATGTCTTTGTAAGGACTGCCACCAATGCCAACTTCACTTCTTTCCACTTTGGCAGCATGAGACTGCAAGCATGGTTTAAAATGTGTTTTTATACTGTTTTTACTAGTTTATGTTGAAAAACAGGAAAAGCTTGCTGTCTATAAAGCAAATCACAAGGACAGATATGCATCAGAATTCTTCCTGTTGCGTAGGCTGTCACCCGTTTTCTAGAACCTTTTGCCTTTGATGTTCCTTCCAACTGCAAACTTTGACTGGCAAATGACCTTTAATGTGTACATACTAAAAGAAAACAAATTGCTTGCCAGGCATATTTTTGATGGACATCTATCTTTTTTCATTAATATACATCAGGTCTCTTGGCAAAAAAACAAGTTTGCTGCCCATGTGGTACTCCAGTCCTTGTTGTTCTTTGTTATTGCCTTTTTTGGCCCTAGTGTAATGTGAAGATTGTCAGTGTTGTAACATGGCAATCTGATGAATGAAAAACAAACATCCATTTAATAAAGTAACAAAAAGGAGTCTAATGAGAAGTGTCCGAAATGGGGGGGGGGGGGGGGGGGCTCATCTTCTGAATCAACAAAATCATAAAGGTTGAGATGATAAAGTCAAAGGTAACATTAGTAGGTATACATTTCCCTCATTGTTTAAGACCCTCACCTGTGCTTCCATCCCTTGAAATCATCTCCTGCTGTCTAAAACGACATGGTGGCAGCCACATGGATACCAGGCAATGGCTGTCATGCCTTACATATTGTGACATTCTTAGTCACTAAGGATGTTCATCGTGTTTCACTGTTGCAGTCATGACTGTAGGGTTCTCCCCTGCCGGCAGGCAGCCCTCGGTCGGCCAGAATCCCAAAGTCTGGGTCCAGCGTCGGCTGTTCAACCATGCTCCCTGACGTCAGAGCGCCAGGAGTACAAAGCCGACAGCCGACGCCATCTTCTCCAGTCTTACTTGCCTTGCGGTGATAGCAGTTCGCAAGTGCCGGTCGGCTGTCTCCTGACTATTTTTTCTGATAAACTTCAGTCCGAAGATTTTCTTCTTCACTCAAAGTTAAGTACCCCATTGGAGAAACTTTTTTCTTGCTCCACTCCGATGTCAGAAAAAGTTAATAATTGTATTTCATGTGGAAAGCAAGTACCTCATAAGGATTTTCATTCTTACTGTATTCCTTGCTTAGGCCCTGACCACGACGTAGCTAGTTGTCTGTTTTGTGCTAGATTCAATCAACGTACAATAAAGCGAAGGTACGATTTTGCTTTTCATTACTTCGGTAGGCGCTTTAACTACAAAATGTCGTCGGATACGGTTCCGGCTACCGGAGTTCACAAATGTCGCAAGGATAAAGACAGGCCTCCGAGGTCCAAATCTGATGATAGCGCACAAGCGGAGCCAGCTTCAGGTTCGGCCATCATCAGTGAGGCGCTTTTGCAGCCCCTGTCGTCTGCCATTTCAGAACTGATGGCCGAAACAGACTCTCATGAGGAGCCAACCAGGCCTTTAAATATTTCTATTGCAGGACCTTCGGACAATGCTCCTTCGGATGGGTCCGGAGCCGCTGTGCAGGTACCGGCTTCCAAAGGGGTTTTCAGGCCTACTCAGCTTCTAATAAAGGCAAAGACAAAGGCAAAGACTCCTTCCAAATCAAAGACTGCAACATAGGCCTCTTCTGAACCAGCTCCCAAGTCACAGAAACAGTTACTCAAGATGGCGGAGGATTTACTTGCTATGATTAAGGGTTCACATCCCCCTCCAGATAAAAGGCCAAGGCAGGATGTTTATTATGATTCCTCTGCTCAGGCTTCTGTTTCCTCAGTTTCTTCTTCTGACCAGGAATATTCTTTCCCTCCTTATGAGGATTCTGATGCTGAGGAATCCATTCCTTCAGCTTCTCCCCTGAGGATTTCACTTTTGGGGAAACTTTGCATGAAATGAGGGAACATTTCCACTGGGAAGGACAGGAGTATTCGGAATCTAAGAAAAGACTGAGGGATTTTCTTCTTCTTCCCCAACATAGACCCCTGGCTATTCCTCCTGTTTTGGATATTGTGGATGATGCCTTTTTGGAGGCTAACTTAACCCCTGACTCTTTTCCTCCTGCTCCTGTTAAGCCTGATAGATATTACAGGGTTCCTGATTCCCACCAGTTTTTATACAAGAACCCTTCTGCTGACCCTGAAACCATTTCTCAGGGTCCTAAGGGAGTTAAGGCCGCTTCTGCCAAAAATCCCATTCCTACTGAAAAGGATTCTCGATCCTTAGAAAGATGGGGCAAAAAGGTGTACACTTCTGCTACTTTGTCCATTAGGGCTTTAAACTGTCAGTTTCATATGCTGAAATACCAGCAATTTCTCTTGTCTGTTTTAAAACAAAAGCTTACTTCCATTTCTGCCTGTGCAGATAAGGAATTACATGACTTATTGCATGCCACTGAAAAAGTTGGGAAGCATGGTTTACACTGTGGGTTTGATGCCTTGGAGGCTTCTTGTAGGGCTGCGGCCTCTGGGACAGTTATTAGAAGGCATGCATGGCTAAAGGAACAAAATTTGCCTGAACAAGTAAAGGCTAAATTATTGGATGCTCCTGTTCAGCATAATGTTTTGTTTGGATCAAAAGCTGAAGAGGTGATTAAAAAGATGGAGGATAAGGTGAAATCCATGCAAACAGTTAAAGACTTCTTACAAGTACAGCCACCTAGATTTAGCAGGAATTGGCCTTCAAAAAATTGGTCCTTTCCCACTTCAGACAGGCCTCAGAGGGGTAGATATAGACGCTCCAGAGGAAGGCCTCAAACACAAGCTTCTTATAGACCTAGACAGTGGACTGCTTCCACCCCTAGGGGAGGAGAGGACAGGTCACAAACTCAAAGGAAACAAACTCAATGACTCCCTCTGTTGGGCTACAGGAACTTGTTGCCTGGAAGCCCCTCTCGGAGGAAAAAACTCTCTTTTTTATCAAAATTGGACTCAAATAACCCAAGACAAGTGGGTTTTGGATGTGGTTTTAAGAGGTTACAAATTCCATTTTCATACCTTGCCAAGGCCAAGCGGATGGCCAGACCTTCCAAAACATCAGTGGACAGAGGCCTTAAACCAGGTGGAAGCTCTTTTGGCTATGAATGCCATAGAACTGGTTCCACTTTCAGAGATGGGAAAAGGTTTTTACTCAAGGCTCTTTCTAGTCCCAAGGAAGCGAAACTCATGGAGACCCATTCTGGATCTGTCGGTTTTGAACACCTTTCTAGAGATTCCAAAATTCAAGATGCTTACTCTACAGCAGCTACTTCCAATTCTGTCCAAAGATGCATGGATGGTAACTTTGGATTTAAAGGGGGCATATTTACACATTCCCATCAGGCAGGATCGCAGAAAATACCTCAGGTTCAAGGCCGGATTGAGGCACTTTCAATTCTCTGCGCTGCCCTTTGGATTGTCTACTGCGCCCAGGGTCTTCACCAAATGCCTGGCTCCAGTAGTAGCTTACTGCAGACTCAAGGGAATTCAAATTTATCCTTATCTGGACGATTGTCTAATTCAGGCAGACAGCAAGGATGTCTTACTCCAGCATCTAGAATTTGTACAGAACCTCCTCAAGTTCCTGGGATTCTCTGTAAACATAAAAAAGTCAAATTTGACACCATCACAACAGATAACTTTTCGGGGTGCTCTTCTAAACACTACAACCCAGATGGCATTTCTGACATCCGAAAAACAATTACAGCTGGCTTCAACTTTCAAAACCTTGGCAACTTTAACTCCACTATCTGCAAGGAAATTCCTGCAGGCTTTGGGTTACATGGCCTCCTGCATCCTTCTCGTACCATATGCAAGACTACACATGAGGAAAATACAGTGGTACCTAAAATGTGTATGGTCTCAGCATTGCCACAGTTTAGACGTACTGATCTCCATCCTTCCTTGCCTTCAAAAGGAATTTCTTTGGTGGTCCAGGGCATGTGCTCTAAACAAAGGGAAACCCTTCCGTCTGCCTCCTGCCACTCAGATTCCAACCACGGATGCCTTGGATTATGCTTGGGGAGCCCATTTTCAGGGCAGCTGTCTGCAGGGCCTTTGGACAAAGGATCAGAAGCACCTGCAAATCAATTTAAAGGAAATGTTAGCCGTTCAGAAAGCTCTATTGGCCTTCAGGAATCTTTTACAACCAGGGCAACTACTAATATGGACAGACAACACCACAGTTATGTGGTACATAAACAAGCAAGGGGGATCTCATTCCTACCCCCTTTGCAGACTAGCCATGGATCTATGGAACACAGCTCTAGCTTGCAATCTGGATCTTCAAGCTCAGTTTCTACCAGGGAAACAAAACTTCCTGGCACGACAGTCTGAGCAGAAACATTTCGGATCCACACGAGTGGATGCTGGACACCAAAATATTCAGGATGATAACAGCAGTCTGGGGATGTCCTCACATAGACCTCTTTGCATCCCATCTCAATCCTCAACTGCAGAATTTTTGCACCAGGACTTTCCACAGAGAAGCTTGGAAAGTGGATGCCCTGTCATTCAGTTGGAGGAACCTCACGGGACATGCCTTTCCACCTCTTCCTCTTCTTCCATGGGTCTTATTGAAGATAAAACAGGACAAGCCCAAGATGATAATCTTACTGGCTCCAAATTGGCCTCGGCAGTTTTGGTATCCAACTCTAAAAACCTATGCCTGGAGCCCCCTTGGGTTTTACCTCGGTTTCCGAACCTTCTGTCCCAACATCAGGGTTAGGTTCTACACTCTCATGTCAGAACTCTCAGCCTGGCGGCCTGGTTAATCCAGGGCCTTTGATTTCTTCTTTCCTACCCAAGCAGGTTATGGATGTCATTTTAGAAGCCAGACGTCTTAGCACTAGAAAATCTTATGCAGGAAAATGGAAAAAGATTTTGTTCCTGGATGCAGGCTCAGGATTCTGATCCTCTTCTTCCTAACATTACCTTAATTTTACTTTACTTGACAGATCTCTTACATAAGGGTCTCTTTCTCTTCCATTAAGATACATGCCTCTGCTATTTCTGCTCATTATAATACAGACCCTCCCATCTTTTCCCACCAGCTCATGAGACAGTTTCTCAGAGGAGCTAAGAACTTAAGACCTCCTAGATCTCCTCCCATTCCTGCTTGGGATCTCAACTATGTTTTGGAAAAACTAACCTTGCCTCCTTTTGAGCCTGCTGCCTCTTCTGACATCAAGTTTTTATCTTGGAAGACAGCTATCTTGTTAGCCCTAACCTCTGCCAGGAGAGTTTCAGAGTTGCAAGCTCTTATGGCTGTGGAACCTTATATTATTTTTCATCAAGACAGGGTATCTTTGAGGACTAATCCTACCTTCATGCCTAAGGTGGTTTCCAAAGTGTCTTTAAATCAAACTATCCACTTGCCAACCTTTTTCCCCACTCCTCAAAATAAAGGAGAAAGGATCTTACATTCCTTGGATGTACACAGACAACTACGTTTTTACCTGGACAGAACCAAGGACATCAGAAAATCAGAACAATTGTTTGTTTCTTATGCTTCAAGTTCCCAAGGTAAAGCCATTTCAAAACAGACCATTTCTAAATGGATTGCTCATGGAATCAGATTTTGTTATTCACACCATGGATAGCAAATCCCAGGGAGTATACGGACTCTTTCCACCAGAGCTGCTGCCACTTCTGTGGCCTTCCTCAGGGGAGTTCCTACCAAAGACATTTTGGAAGCTGCAACTTGGAGTTCAGTGCATACTTTTTCTAAGTACTACAATCTACCTCTCTGCTCTAAGTCTAGGGCAGGCTTTGCCTCTGCAGTCTTGCAGGGCCTTTTAGCCGCCCCTTCTTCTTTATGACCACCTCCCTTTCTTTCAGCTTTGGGATTCTACCCCACAGTCATGACTGCAACAGTGAAACACGAACATAGTACAGTTGTGTACACCTACCATAAATGTAGATGTTAGAGTGTCTTCACTGTTGCAGTCTGGGTTTCCCTCCCTCCTGTCCCCTCTTATTTTTACTTTTGTGTAGTTCCTTTTTTCACCATTCTTCTGAGGTGTATTTGCAAAGGTTATGGGACCTTTTTCATTTTGGGACTCCTGACATCTGGGGCAAGAAAAACTGGAGAAGATGGCGTCGGCTGTCGGCTTTGTACTCCTGGCGCTCTGACGTCAGGGAGCATGGTTGAACAGCCGACGCCGGACCCAGACTTTGGGATTCTGGCCGACCGAGGGCTGCCTGCCGGCAGGGGAGAACCCTACAGTCATGACTGCAACAGTGAAGACACTCTAGCATCTACATTTATGGTAGGTGTACACAACTGTACTTTTTTTCCTTTTCTACTGTTAGTACAGCCAATATCACCAGTAAAGAGTGCTTTTTCTTCACCAGATTAATCCGTGCATAACAGGTGGGAGTCTGTCCTTTTGTTGCCACTTCTGCATGGTATCTTAGAATTAATCTTTCCTCCACACATTCATAAATCATGAAGATGCATACTGATGTTGCTGCACCTTTTTATGTCCTCCTAAGAGCTATTTTAGTGCTTTATTTGACATCTCCAGTGCTTCTTCATCAAGTATTATCAGCTTTCTAGCTGGCAGACCAACATCATCATGATCCAGCTTCAGTTAATGAAGTATCAATTTTCGTGTTGGCAGCACTGTTGTTAACCCCATCCCCAAGGTACTGTACCTGCTGTCAGTGCTTATGGCAGTTTCCCTGACATCATCTCTTGTGTTTTTACATGGTGTTTTCACTGGCTTCCCTGATAATGGCTCCTTCTGCACAAGCCCAGGTACCTGTTTTTTTCACCCAAAAAAAAGTCTGACTAAATGAGCCGGTCTCCGTCTCCCCTTAAAGTTCTGTAAAGGAGGAAGATGCATGCAAAAGTGGCTTTCACAGGCTCCCTTCTGCTGCTTTGAAGTTCAGGATGTTGTGCCCCTCCCCAGTGCCAAGAGTAATTGGAGTAGCTGGTGTCTGCTTCTCAGGGTTTACTCACTAGAAGCATTTTGATAGCAATTTACAGGCACCAAGGCTGGTTTCAGTGTCCCATCTCCTCTCCCCAAAGAATCTGAAAAACTCCCAAGCATATCCCTTGGGTGATGCTCCTTTAACTGACATGTTTAAGAATCTAATCATGCTAAAATGGGGCCATCTTTATACTTCTATGCCAGCTGTGAAGATGGTGTGCTTTCTTCACAACTGCCCCATCTTTATACTTCTGTGCCAGCTGTGAAGAAAGCACACCATCTTCTGACCAATAGATTACCTCCCTCTTATTAGAAACCTGCTACCAGATCTCAGTATTTCATTAGGTGTGCAGAAGAGGGTTTCCAGCCTTCATCTAACACTGATAATGTCCCCTGTTCAGAGTAATTTGCTCTGTATAAGTTTGTGAAGTAGTTATTTAGGTTGTTTGTTGCCCATAGGTATGCTGCCTTTCCTTTACGGTTAACATGCTTGCTTTCAGTATTAAACAGGAGCACATAATTACTGGACTGTCACCTTCCTGATTCTTAGTTAACATCTTCACTTGTACAGCTTGTGACTGCAGTGAACTGCTTTTGCTGTCATATTGGCTAGGTAAGCTGTGAATGTACCAATGCAAGGAGCAGAGCTGGTGTAACTCACATCACCATCTTCCACTACTTCTGGTTTTCCTTCATCACTTTCACAGAATGAATTTGTCTGACAACAGGTGGTGCATCTATTTAAGGCCTCCATTGTTTGGATGAGAAACAAATTATATCCTTAAGAGGGATGAAAGAGGGTCTAGAAATCTCAACAATGGATTTACTATGTCATCTTCCTCTGTAGTGATGGTTTAAAAGACCCAGCCAGCATCTTTCCAGGTTCAGGTGTCTCATTTCAGTGGCAGATTAGATGGATGACTGTAGCTGAGTGGGCGAGATTTGTGCCACCAGTCATGTGGGGCAGGGGTTACTACTTTGCTTCTTCCTGAATACCTTACTTTATTCTGGTCTTGTCAGCTGGTTGTCCAGCCTTCCCAGGGAAGTAGTCAGAAAGGAGGGAGGGAGACTCAAAAAAAAAAAAAACTTGACGTCTGGGTCTTAAGATACTGTCATGAAGGTAGAGATAATTTGGAAGTTACCATCACAGCCATTTTCTTCATTTAATAATCCCAGAATTCCTCCCTAACTTGCCAGATGCATCAGACTGTAGGACATGAAATGTGTGAGTTAGTCATCAAAGACCAGAACAAGTTGGTATTTTCAGTTTGTTCCGCCTTTAAAAAAAACATGGGACTTAACGTTTTTTTCTAGACTATATTGTATGATTTGAATTCAGTCCAGCCTTCTGTTTCCTGAGGTGGGACAGTTTGTACTTGCTGTTCGGATCCATGGAATATTTGCTTTTGTCAGTCAGGAATCATCCCCAGCACTTGGAATGTATACATAGATTACTTTCACGGCGTTATCTTTTGACTTATCCCTCTTCCCAGATTCTTTAGGAAGTATGTGGCATCTTTCATGTCATATCTGAGGAGATGGGCCATCAGGGCCTCCACTTCAGTGATTAGGTTGTCTGTAGAATGGAAGCGGGTTTACTTTAAGCAGAATGTTGACATGTGGTTGCTGTAACTCTTAAAGTATGTTAACTTAAGAAAGTTTGACTGCTTCTCCTGAGGTTCAGGCTTCATAGGTTGTAAACTGGATGCAATGCAGTGCTTTCACCTTCCTGTCTGTGCTGCAGCTCAAAGCTACATGTTCTGTTGCTCTACCTTCTTTACCACACTATGGTTACAGTTAGGAAGTAGATGCAAATAATGCTGCTTTACCTAGCAGCCTGATCACCAAAGTTGCAGCATTATACATAACCATCCTGCTGCAGAAAAGCCACTTTCACTGACTGTGAAGAAATCCCTTTGTATATTGCTGCCTTAAACAGTTAAATATTTCCGAACTCTGATCCAGGCAGCCACACCAGCTTTGATAACTTCGTATGCATTTGAATGGGGTATTTAGAGAGAACACTTTGACCAAACAGGTTCAGAGAAGGGAGTTCCAATGTGAAATGCAGCCCTGTTAATCAATGTGTGTGTTTAAAACTTTATGGTATTCCCAGAGTTTTATAGCCTTATAACCATCGGTTTTCTCAGATGGACTGTAATAATGCTGCAGTATGTTATCAAAGATAACATACTGCTTTGTACATTTTCTGCAGAGGAAGTGATTACTCTTTGGTTTCAGACACCGAACCAAGGTATTTCCCATTTCTGCTTGCCAACAGTTCAGAGAACCTTGCTACTTTTCTTGAGCAGTTTGCTTATTTATATTATGAATAATTTATGTAGTCATCAGTTAGCTTAATGTTTGAAGACTGGAAGTATCATTAGCAAACCTATTTGCTTTCCTACTAAGTAATAAGTTGCATGTTATGTACTGCTTCCTCTTTATGAATTATTTGTGTCTGCATTTTGCTGCAGTAAACTTGCCTTGAGAGGCATTTGTCCTAGTTTGCTTTTCTCCTTGCCCAAGGAATGTCATATTGTGCTGTCTAACCTTAAATCCTAGCCTACATGTCTGACTTTGTCTCAAGACCCTGCATGACCACACTTGGCATCTGTACTTTGATTAGCAAATCAGTGGATCAAAATTGGGAAAGGAATGTAACTGGGTTGTGTATTGTTACCATGTTTGTTTAATTTGGACACTGAATAGGTGCGCAAAATACTAGGTTAGGTGAATCAGATGCTGAAGTCAAAATTGCTGAGAGATAATCAACCTCAGATATGCAGATACTACTCTTATGCCTGAAAGTAGGTTGAAGATGAGGTGTAAGGGTAGGGTAAGGTGAAAATGGCTACGTGGCCCAGTTGCTTTGTACTTTCCAAAATTCTTTGAGTACCTTATTTAATGAAGGTGAAAGCAGAAAGTACAGAAACTGTATTCTTGCTCAGCATAAAAAAAAAAAAAAAATTTAAATAAAAATAGTCATCTACCCCGTATATAAAAATGGCACATTTTATTTCCCAGACTGATATCTCTGCAGATTATAATTGTAGCCAAAAAGAAAGAAAAAAACATTTGCAGTATAAAAAAGCAGACTATCTGAAAGGAAAGCTATGCAATTGCATAAAAGATTTTAAGTGGCAAAGATGCACACTGTTAACAAATGCCCATAAAGTCAAGTCTATTGTTTTCCTAATAGTAATAAAAATAACAGAAAGTTTGGCTGTTCATTGGGAAGTCCGTACTATTGAATTCTGGTATTGGTGAAGTCTTTGGGTTTGCAAGAACAGTCAGTACTAAGGAGAAACAAGACTGGTAATTGTAAGATATGATAGCGAGAATAAACCTTGTATGCTTTGGCCCCATAATGCAAAGACAGTATTCACTACAAACGATACTCATGCTTGAGAAAATCAAAGGCAAACGAAAAAGGGAGTGGCAATGGTTAGGCTGGATTGACATCACTGAAGTAACAAATATGACTTTGCAAGACCTTAACAAAGCAGTTCTTGACATACAGTTCTGGTGTCCTGAAATCCTTGAGGTTACAAAGTGTTGGGGACTCCGTCACCAGCTGTTTCCATTCTTAAAGTGTTTCTCCATTTCTTAACCTAGTATTGTTTGTATTGTATTAACTGCTACTTTATAATAAACTGTAAATGAAGTTCTTGGTTATATGCAGTCAGTCGGTACTTGCTCTTCATTTGGCAGTCTTTCTATATCTCATCAGTTCTATGCTGTTCTGTATTTGTTGGAAACTTATTGCAGTTTCTTTTACTTGTTTTCTTTGCTCATCATGTAAACCTTTTGCATTCCAATTGATTTTTGCTTATATTTTTTCGTATTCTAAAATGCCTTTTGCTTGTTAACTAACTTATTTGTATTGCTTGAAATGCTTACCCCATTAATTTTGTTGGCTGTGGTATTTACATAAATGTTGAATTTGCTTATCCTTTTCTTAAACATTCCTCCAATGCACTGAACCATTTCACTTCTGTATACTGTTTCAGTCCTACTTTCTTGTATTTTCTTTCTCCAGTGTCTTCTTACTGTTTCATTTCTTCATTTCTGTTAATGTGACATTAAGGTTTCACCAGACTATATACACCCTGGACTTCTGTAGTAGTTGAAAATTATCAAAAAAAAAAAAAGCTCCATACAGGATGTGTATACCTCTTATTGATTTATTCATCTTTTTCTGTTTATCAAATATTTTTATTTTTATTTTATTTCATTGTCAGAATTGTATTTAAATCTTCAGGATGTTATAGTTCCTGTATTTGTTTTAACTACCCGATTTAAATATTTTTGGTTTCTTCATTGTTTAACTGTTTGAGTCTCATATAATTTTTAGGCAGTTCAGGTCTTCATTTTTAGTAAATTCACATTTGGCATTACCTGCTTATCCCTGAGTTACATCAGATCTTGAATTTTAGAGTTGTGAGATCTGTATATCACAGCAAGGCCTTACGTGCTCAAAGCAGTGTCAAAGTCAGATTTCTGATTTGAAAGTGAAGTCTTTCTCACCTGTTTTGTGCAATGTGAATAGTTTATATTTATTCTATATACTTGTAATTCACCTCTTGTTCTGTTTATTTTTTTTATTTATGTTGTTATGCAGTAATACAGCCAGTAATATGTATTCCCACAAATCCTGCGTGTGTTGCATTTTTGTCTTACAAACTTGGATGTACAGTAATGTATGCCATACCAGAAGGATCATTCCTGCAATATGCATCATCACACATGGAATTGTGCCTCAGGTGGATATCCTTTCATCCAGGCTGACTGAACGTCCGGATGTCCCCACACAAATAACCACACCCTCCACCCTGTCAACATCAGTAAGACACGTGGTGTAAAAGGGAGGGATGCTAGTGCCACCTTCCATTTTTATTTGCTGTGCATACTGAACAGAAGTGTGCCCATCTGTACCCTCCTTGGGGGCCCCCCATAATAATGACCCCAGCTTGGGAATTTATCTTTATTCCTGATTTTTTTTTAGGTTGTAGATTAGTACTAGGCTAACTGTCCTTGTGGGCCATTTTAAACCTAGCTAATTACCCCATGTGAGAATCAAACCTTGCACATTGTGTTTGTAAGGTAAACACCTGAATCATTGGTTTGTGATTGCCTGATTAAGTTTATCTTTTGGATATTTTCCAAGTTGCTGTGCTCCATAAAGATCACCAAAGAATGTGCTTGTGGCCAGCATAATGTATTATTTTCACTTTGTGTCTTTCCTGCCTTGGGCCTTTAAACTGTCTGTAAACTGTATTCTTCCTATAGTAAGAAAGTCCTTCCTCCCAGAAGCATGCAATTAGTGCTTCCCTGGGGCATCCCTAGACTTGAGTAAGGTACCACTGCCCCTGAATCTGAGGGAGGGACATTTCAAAGTCATGCAGCTCAAGACTTCAAATTATCCAAAAAAAAAATGATGATGCTTGCTCGGAGGCTGGCAATGAGATGCAGGCACCTCAGTCTCTCATGGCCTCTCGATGTTTTAATGCTGTGTCACAGTGGATGTCAGTTCCCAGTCACTTCAAGCTGGCCATTGATGTTGCTGCACAGTGAGAGGTGTCTCTCCAATTTCATGCCCCAAAACAGTTAGTATGTGACATTACAGGTCTTGGAGAAGAAACGGCTTACTCCTTTTTGGACAGAAAAATGCAGAAAATAATCCTATCCCACCTTCCAACTTTGAATGTGAAGATTTCACTGAAGAATATGTGGTTGCCTTGCAGAAAATCCCATGTTTTGTCAAGTGAGATGACAACTTCTAGTAATGCCATCTCACTTAAGTTCCATTGAAGACCCCCACTACTTTTTCTTCTGATTTGGATGTGGCAGAAGACCTAACTTATGCTTCTCAAAGCCACTCACTGCTCTGTTATACTATCAGCATTATTTATGCTCTATCGTCAGGTGTAGAGGCCCCTCCCTTCCCCCAAGATTGTATTATTCAGGGAGATGTTACATTTATTATGAGAGTACTTTAAATGGGGAGTTAAAAGTTACCTTACTCTCTCAAATAGCACATTGGTTTTCTGGGGATACATGGGCACATCCCCTACAGCTATCACTTTGGTTCAAGATTTTCATCGTGCATACAGCTGCAGTCATAACAGATGGGTTCTCCTGCCATCAGGCGGGTCCTCGGTCGGCCGAATTCCAAAGTCCAGGTCCGGCGTCGGTTGTCGTCGCTTCTTCCCTGACGCCGAATTCCAAAGTCCAGGTCCGGCGTCGGTTGTCGTTGCTTCTTCCCTGACGTCAGTGCGCCAGGGGTATAAAAGAACCAGCCAACGCCATTTTCTTCAGTATTTCTTGCTGTGCAGTGCCCGAAGCAGAAGCAGTTCGCAAGTGCCGGTCGGCCAGCTCCTGAAATTACAAAAATTTTGCAACCAAAGTCTTCTTGAAAGCTAAGTACCCCGTTGGGGAAACTTTTCTTGCCTCAGACCGATGTCAGACAAAGTTAATAATTGTATTTCTTGTGGGAAGCAAATACCGCATAAGGATTTTCATTCCCTCTGCATTCCTTGCTTAGGCCCAGACCACAACGTCTCGGTCTGTCGTTTTTGTGCTACATTCAATAAATTCACCATTAAGCGTCGGGCGGAGTTTGCCCAGCACTATTTTGGCAAAAAATTTAACTATATCATGTCGTCGGATACTCCGACTCCAGTTTTGTCTAAAAAACGCAAAGATAAGGACCGACACATGAGGTCCGCGGCCTCTACCGACACCACGCCAAAGCTGACTACAGGTGGTCCGGTTCTCAGCGAGGCACCTACGCAGCCCCTGACTACCGATGACACTTCATTGGCGGTGTCTTCTGTGCCCGAGGTCGCAGGCTCCTCGGCCCACACCCCGACTACAGATACCGAAGCCACTCTTGGTGGTGAATCTCAAAATGTAGACAGGTCTGCCTCCTCTCAAGGTGTCTTCAGACCTTCCTCCTCTTTTTCTATCAAGGCTTTCACTAAGTCTAAAGCAGCCATGCATTCTAAGAGACAAGCCCCACCAGGGCCCTTCTCCAGGCCCCATGCCTAAAAAACAGATGATTAAAATGGCTGAGGATTTGATTACTCTTATCAGGGGTTCTCAACCCCCCCCCCCCGGACAAAAGGCCCAGAGAGGAGGAAGAATCCCCCTCCTCTGACCAGGCCTCCATTATTTCAGAGCACTCTGATGAACAGGAACATTCTTACTCCCCTTTTGAAGATTCTGATGCTGAGGAGTTCATTCCCTCTGTCCCCCCCCCCCCCTCCCGAGGATTACTCATTTGGGGAAACCTTGCATACCTTAAGGAAACACTTCCACTGGGAAGGCCAAGAGTACTCAGATTCCAAGAAAAGGCTTAGGGATTTTCTCTTGCTACCCCAGCACAGGCCTCTGGCTATACCTCCTGTCTTAGACATACTAGATGATGTGTACTCTGAGGCCTGCCTTAACCCGGATTCTTTACCTCCAGCCCCAGTCAAGCCTGACAGGTACTACCGGGTTCCTGACTCACACCAATTTTTATACAAAAACCATGCGGCTGACCCAGAAACTATCTCACAGGGTCCCAAGGGAATTAAGGCATCCACTGCTAAAAACCCATTACCTTCCGAGAGAGATTCCAGATCCTTAGAAAGGTGGGGAAAAAAGGTATACACCTCAGCCACCTTAACCATGAGGGCATTAAACTGCCAGTTCCATATGCTAAAGTACCAACAGTTTCTATTATCACAGTTGAGAAGTAAAATGTCACAACTTGAACAACCAGACTTGAAGGAGTTGCAGGATTTGATGCATAGTGCAGAACAAGTGGGTAAACATACCTTGCAATGTAGTTTTGATGCTCTGTCTAGAGGCCTCATGTAGAGGTGCTGTTACAGGATCAGTCATACGTAGACATGCCTGGCTCAAGGAGCAAACCTTACCAGATCATGTCAAAGCTAAATTACTAGATGCCCCTCTACAAAAGGATGTATTATTTGGTGTTAAAGCTGAGGAGGTATTAAAGAAAATGGAGGAAAAGGCTAAATCAATGCAAACCGTGAAAGGTTTTCTACAGGTACAACCTCCACGTTTCAGTAGAAATTGGCCTTCCAAAAATTGGTCCTTTCCAGCCACGGACAGACACCAAAGAGGTAGATACAGGCGCCCGAGGGGCAGAGGGCAATCTCAAGGATCGTTTACAGGCAGACAATGGCAAGCTCCTACAGAAAGAGGTGGTGAGGATAGTTCGCAGCCATTCAGAAAGCAGGCCCAATGACTTTCCCCTTTGCATGCCAAGCAAGGCTCAAATGGCAGCACCCTTAGGCAGAAAACTGGCATTATTTTCAAAAAATTGGCATATTGTCACAAAAGACAAATGGATCCTGGACATTATAAACAGAGGCTACAGATTCCATTTTTACACCCTTCCAAAAATGAGAGGCATGCCAAACCTGCCACACATTCAAAGGGCAGAGGCACAAAGACAAATTTCAGATCTCATGGACATGAAAGCTATTCAAGAGGTACCTACTCACGAACAAGGTCAAGGTTTTTATTCCAGACTATTCCTGGTACCAAGGAAGGGAAAAGATTGGAGACCTATTTTGGACCTATCCATCCTAAACACATTTTACTGCACCAAAATTCAAGATGCTCACTTTACAGCAGCTTCTTCCCATGCTGGGCAAGGAGTCTTGGCTGGTAACATTGGACCTCAAGGAGGCATACCTGCATGTCCCAATCAGACAAAATTTCAGAAGATACCTCAGATTTCTTGCAGGTGCAACCCATTATCAATTCTCTGCATTGCCCTTTGGCTTATCTACTGCGCCCAGAGTATTCACGAAATGCCTGGCATCAGTAATTGCCTACTGCATACTTCAAAGGATACAAATATACCCATATTTGGACGACTGCCTGATCCAAGCGGACAGCAAGCACATACTTCTGAAACATCTGGCTTTTGTAATAATGTTGTTGAATTCTCTGGGATACACAGTCAACAAAATGAAATCAAGGCTAATACCCTCTCAGAAAATAATTTTCCTGGGTGCCAACTTGGTCACAAACACCCAGATGGCCTACCTCATGCCAGAGAAGCAGGGGCAACTAACTCAATACTTCAGAACATTAGCAAATTTCACCAGGCTGACTGCAAGGAAAATCCTGCAGGCTCTGGGATTCATGGCATCTTGCATCCTACTAATCCCATGTGCAAAGCTGCATATGAGGAAACTTCAATGGTACCTGAAAAACCTATGGTCTCAACACAGCCACAGTTTGGAAACAATAATACCACTAATTCCATGTCTTCAAAAGGAATTTCTGTGGTGGGCTCAAGCATGCCAAACAAACACAGGTCTCCCATTCTACAAGCCTCAAGCAAATCAAGTCATCACAACAGACGCCTCGGACTACGCCTGGGGGGGCGCACATGACAGATCGGTGCATTCAGGGCAAATGGTCCCAAAAAGAAAAGCACCTTCACATCAATCAAAAGGAAATGCTAGCAGTAATAAATGCTATTATAGCTTTCAAAGACCTTCTGCATCCAGGTCAACTATTGATAAGGACAGACAACACCACAGTAATGTGGTACATAAACAAACAGGGAGGAACCCATTCATACCCCCTATGCAGGCTGGCCATGTCACTTTGGAGCATGGCTCTGGAATTACAAATCGAACTTCAAGCCCAGTACTTGCCAGGCAAGGAAAACACGCTGGCAGACAACCTAAGCAGAAATATGACAGATCCACACGAATGGAAGTTGCATCCTCAAGTTTTTACAGAAATAATTCAAGCATGGGGAAGGCCAGACATAGATCTCTTTGCCTCCCACAAAAATTACCAATTGACAAAATTCTGATCAAGGACTTTTCATCCACAGGCCTGGAGAGTGGACGCTCTCTCTTTCAGTTGGACAACAATGACAGTGTATGCCTTTCCGCCTCTTCCTCTGCTGCCCAAAGTCCTATTAAAAACCAGAGCAGACAGACCAAAGATGATTCTCATTGCTCCAAACTGGCCAAGACAGCACTGGTACCCACTCCTGAGGAGCCTGACGCATTCCCCTCCATGGACCCTACCTCTAATGCCTCTTCTTCTGACTCAGCACAGCTTCAAAACTCTTCACAGTCAGCTGAAAACACTCAATCTGGACGCATGGAAGATTCCTTAACATCACAACAGACCCTACTCTCCAAGGAGGTGCAGGATGTCATTTTGGAGGCCAGAAGGCCGTCTACTAGAAAAGCTTACTCCGCAAAATGGAAACGGTTTTGTGCCTGGAATGAGAAAAAGGGCCAGAATCCTGGAAAACTGAATTTTCCTCAAATATTACAGTAACTAGCTGAGCTGCTAAGCAGTGGACTTTCATTCTCCTCCATCAAAATCCATGCCTCAGCCATTTCTGCAGAATACAACACTGATCCACCTTTATTCTCTCACCCCCTCTTAAGACAATTCCTCAGAGGGGCTAAGAATATAAAACCCCCAAGGAAACAACCAATACCTGCTTGGGATCTCAATTTCATTCTAGAAAAGCTGACCTTGCCTCCTTTTAAGCCAGCTGCCTCAACAGATTTGCAATATTTGTCCTGGAAAACAGCTTTCCTTCTGGCTCTCACCTCAGCTCGTAGGGTATCGGAACTACAAGCCCTCATGGCTGTGCAGCCTTTTATCATCTTCCATCAGGACAGAGTTTCCTTACAAACCAACCCATCCTTTATGCCAAAAGTGGTATCCAGGGTAGCTTTGAATCAGGCTATACACTTACCTACCTTCTACCCTAATCCTCAAAACAAGGGGGAGAGACTACTACATTCCTTGGACATCCACAGACAGCTGCGTTATTATTTGGACAGAACAAAGCCTTTCAGAAAATCAGGACAGCTCTTTGTGTCCTATGCTATAGGAGCTCAAGGGAAGCCAATTTCCAAACAGACAATCTCAAAATGGATAGCCCACTGCATACACTTTTGTTGCTCTTTCCATGGTAAAACTGTACCTGCAGGCATCAGATCTCACTCCACAAGGGCCACAGCTACCTCTGCAGCTTTCCTCAGAGGCGTTCCTACCAAAGATATTTTGGAAGCAGCCATCTGGAGTTCTGTGCATACCTTCTCCAAGCACTACCACCTACCATTATACTCCAAAACTAGAGCAGGCTTTGCCACTGCAGTCTTGCAGGGCATCCTGGCTCCTCCTAGTTCCACCTAGTGCCTACTACCCCTTTCTTAGCTTTGGGATTCTACCCATCTGTTATGACTGCAGCTGTATGCACGATGAACATAGTACAGTTTTGTACCTACCATAAATGTAGATGTTCGAGTGCTAATACAGCTGCAGTCCAGGTATCCCTCCCTCCTTCCCCTCTTGGGACAGGCATGTTGGCTAACACCTCCTCATACAACCTGATTGGGGTATTCTTTTATGGTGTATTTGCTTGCAATTACTGTATTTTGATTATATTGCATTGCTTTATTACACAAATTTATGTATTGCCTTCCTTCTGGGGGCACCTGACATCTGGGGCAAGAAAAACTGAAGAAAATGGTGTCAGTTGGTTCTTTTATACCCCTGTCGCACTGACGTCAGGGAAGAAGCAACGACAACTGACGCCGGACCTGGTCTTTGGAATTCGGCCAACCGAGGACCCGCCTGATGGCAGGAGAACCCATCTGTTATGACTGCAGCTGTATTAGCACTCGAACATCTACATTTATGGTAGGTACAAAACTGTACTTTCTGGATTCCTATGACAGTTCCTCATCAGAACCTATGTTTTAACCACTACCACCTAGGAATCCTATGAGATTCCATCAAGTTGGACACATATTCAAGTAAACAGATAAAAAACCTGTTGGCGAACTCTGCTGTTTAACTGGAAGTACTAGAACAATGATGGTGAACCTATGACATGCGTGTCACAGGTGACACACTGTCGTTTTGGGTGACACACCAGCATTCACCAACAGTTAAGTTACCAAAGAAACTGAATGAACAAAAATGCAAGAAGTATGTAAACCTGCACTTAATGACTTTTTTGTTGCGAGTTTTAATACATAATTGATGTTTATCAAATCAAATGCAATGTTCCATATTTTTTCAGTTCAATTCAAAATTGCTATTAAAAGTAGGGTAATTTTTTTGGTGCACTATTTTAAGCCCTGATTTTTCTTTTATAATGCATAGTGGCACATGATTGGACGGTATTTTTTTAAATAAATTAATATGTAAAAAATTGTTTCTCTTGTTTGGGGGGGGGGGGGTGACACGCCAGCAGAGTCAAGTTAGGCATTTTCTGAATTTTTGACACACCTTGACCAAACAGTTCGCCATCACTGTGCTAGAAGGTGAAAAGTGTCACTATCTAATGACACTTTTCCTAACTGTAGGAAGAGTCTTATCCTAGTCTAATTCAGAAAGAGAGTATATTTATCAGTCACTTGATGTGACAGGGCAGTTAGGTGGTAGGTATATGTGCTGCTAGTACCAAGGAAATAGTGTAAGAACAGTTGATGAGCTAACAAATGCAGCCTTTCAAATGTGTCTTTCAAAACATACACAGATGACCCTTAAGACAATTAAGCACAGTTATATTGTAGTTATGATACTGTTGATGCTTGCACAAGGGCAACAGCCTCTGGCTGTGTCATCAGATGGCATATACTTCTAAGGATAAAACTCCCTGAAAATGTTAAAGCCCAGTTATTAAATGTACCACTGGACAAACTTTTAATGTTTTGGGTCTCTATCTCAGAAAATATTCAAAATATTAGAAGAAAAGGGCAAAAATGCAGGCAGTACTGAATTTAACAGCTGCTTTGTAGCACTGTAGACTTTCTATTATAAACCATCATGTACTGAGGTTCTTAAGCAAGCAAAGGTGTTTGAGGAAGGGTCTATGTTAAATCATCGAACACTTAAAAAAACGAACAATGATTTATCAAACCCATGTAAGCGAAAGCTTACAATCTCAAACACTTAGAACAGCGATTTTTTTTCCTAAGGGAAAAAATCGCTGTTCCACAAAGCAAAAAAAAACTGTAAAACATTACATAAAGTGGGCGTCTTCGCCCCCACACCCCCCCTACTTAAATATACAAACTCCGAGTTCGTACTGCAATCACGAAAGCTGCAAAGTAATGGAAGCAGCCAAGCAATTTCTTTCCCAGGGAAGAATTCACTTATATGCAATTTCACTATTTTGCCTTTTCGTGCTTTCAAGTTGGATCAAGATGCATTCGAAAGAATGCGTCTTCGTTATTTAATAAGAACCTTTTGAGAAGGGCTAGTGGAGAGATGGTAGGTTGTCTGGCAGATACAAGAGTAGTGATCCTCCACCCAGCCAAGAAGGCAAGTTCCATTTTTGATTGCTTCTCTCCTCCCTCCTTAGCAGATCAAGGCTTTGCTTGTTTAAGACACAGTGGTTCACACTGACCAGGAACCACTGAATGAGAGGACCCATACAGTCTGTGATAGAAGTCAGAACATTTCCGCCCTGTGTGGGAATTCCTTGTACCCCTCCCCAAACGCATCTGTGGTAGAACCCATTTTAAAAGATGTTGGTATTGACTGCACACAGAATATGAAAAACAAAAACTACAGAAATGAGCGCAGTTAGGAGCCAAACCAAAGAATTTAGCGTTAAGTTTAATATGCCGGTTTCACCCAAGCAAAACTTCATTGGTTTAACATATTCTAATGAAGTCTTGCTTGGATGAAAGCGGTATATTAAACTTTGAACGATAAATTCTTTGGTTTCGCTCTTGACTGCACTCATTTCTATGTTGTTTGTTTTTCAAGTCAGTATTTCACCAGTGTTGAAGTTGTCTTATTTTTATTGTTGCATACGAAATATCCTGTCACAAAACAAGGGCAAGACATTAACATTGAGCTTCACTTAGTTCCAAGGGGGGGGGATGGCCCGTGGATACTTATCTTTGATTTTTCAAGATAGTACACATTCCTTTTAATAAAAACATATAGAATGCTCACTTTCTGCAGATGTCCTTCAAGAATGCAACTGCAGTCCTGACATATGGGTTGTCCTGCCTCAGGCAGCCCTTCGCTTGGCCGGATTCCAAAGTCCCGACGTCAGAGCGGCTGGGGTATAAAGGCATCCGCCGACGCCATCGTCTTCAGTCTTTCTTGCCGCGCTGTGCTTGAAGCAGAAGCAGTTCGCAAGTGCCGGTCGGTCAGCTCCTGTGTTTCAGTTACCGAAGTCATCTAAAAGCTAAGTACCCCGTTGGGGAACATTTTTTCTTGCCTCAGCCGATGTCAGAAAAAATTGAAAAAGTTAATAATTGTTTGTCTTGTGGTAAACAAATACCTCATAAGGACTTCCATTCTTACTGCCTCCCTTGCCTGGGCCCAGACCACGATGTCTCTGCCTGTGCTGCCTGTGCTTGCTTTAATAAGCGCACACTCAGGCGCAGGGCAGAATTTGCCGAAGACTTTTTTGGCGAATCCTTTGCTTATATCATGCCATCGGAACAACCGACAACACAATCTACCAAAAACCGCAAGGACCGGGACCGACATCCTCGGCCCGCGTCTTCCACCGATACCACGCCTAAGCCCTCCGCGAGTGCTTCGGTCCCTTCGGAAGTGGTAATTCTACCGCCCCAGGCCGACGACACCGCTTTAACGTGTTCTTCGGTCCCGGAGATTTCACCGGTGCCGGTTGTTGATTTTCCTCCAGAAACCGAAGCTCGGGATTTACCCGACACCATTCCTGTGGACAAGGTTACCCCTGCACGTGGGGCAGCTAGACCTCCGGTATCCATGTCCATCAAGGTCTTTGCACGTGCTAAGGCTGCCAGCCAGGCCTAGGCCCACCCTAAGCCTACTGCTCAAGGTCCCTCTTCTGATAGACAGATCATGACTCTTGCTGCAGATTTAATCTCTCTTATCAGAGGTTCGCAGCCGCACCCGGACAGAGGTTCTCAGCCGCGTGCAGATAAAAGGCCTAGAACTGAGCAGACAGACACCCTCTCCTCAGATGAAGCCTCTGGGGATTCAGAGCACTCAGATACCCAGGAAGAATCCTTCCAGGCCTATGAGGACTTGGATGCTGAGGATTCAATTCCCTCTGCCTCCCCTCCAGAGGATATTTCTTTGGTGAAGTTCTCCACTCCATGAGAGAACATTTTCAGTGGCAGGGTCAGGAATTCTCTGACTCCAGGAAAAGGCTACGTACCTTCCTTAAGCTGCTCCAACACAGACCTTTAGCTATTCCTCCAGTGTTGGATGTCCTTGATGATGTATACTCAGACTCCAGTGCTTCGCCTGATTCTCTCCCTCCTGCTCCTGTCAAACCTGACAGATATTACAGGGTCCCTGCAACCCATAATCATCTCTTTAAGGCCCACTCTGTGGATTTAGAGACTATTTCACAGGGCCCCAAGGCAGTGGCTTCTTCCTCGGCCAAAAACCCTCTGCCCGCTGACAGGGAAGCTAGGTCCCTGGAGAGATGGGGCAAAAAAGTTTATACTTCTTCCACCCTTGCCATGAGGTCACTTAACTGCCTTTTTCATATCTTTCAGTACCAGGATTTCTTAATGGATGATTTGCAGAAAAAGTTAGCCTCTCCTGAGCCTATAGATAGAAAGGCATTGCAGGATTTGGTTCATAACACTCAGCAGGTTAGTAATCATTTTCTACAGTGTGGTTATGATGCATTGGAAGCTTCATGTAGGGCAGCCATGACAGGGGCCGTTATACGTAGACATGCTTGGTTGAAAGAACAGCCACTGCCAGACCATGTTAAAGTTAAGCTCCTGGATGCACCTCTGGAAAAAAAGAAGCTTTTTGGTGCTAATGCACAGGATGTGTTGAAGTCTATTGAGGAAAAGGCAAAATCAGTACAGACTGTCAAGGATTTCCTCCAGGTTCAGCCTCCCAGATTCAGTAGGAATTGGCCTTCTAAGAATTGGTCCTTTCCAGACTTGGACAAGTTTCAAAGGGGAAAGAACAGGCGTGCTCGAGGTAGAGGGCAATACCGAGGCTCCTACAGGGTCCGCCAATGGCAACCACCAAATCAAAGAAGTGACGCAGGGAGTTCACCTGCACCACAGGGACAATCACAATGACTTGACTATCACTCCGCCTACCAAGGCTCAAAGAGAAGCTCCTCTAGGCGGAAAGATATCCTTATTCTCAAAGAACTGGCACATTTTAACCAAGGACAAATGGATTCTGGACATAATAGACAGAGGTTACAGGTTCCACTTCCACACCTTACCAACGAGACAAGGCATGCCAAACCTGCCACATAATCAAAGGGCAGAGGCTCGCTTACAAGTTGCAAAGCTGTTACAAATAAAAGCTATAGAAAAAATTCCTCCTCAGGAACAAGGCCAGGGATTCTATTCAAGACTGTTCCTTGTTCCAAGAAAAGAAAAGCAATGGAGGCCTATACTGGACTTGTCTATTCTAAACACCTTTCTCATTGTGCCAAAATTCAAAATGCTGACGCTACAGCAACTCCTTCCCATGCTGGGCAAGGGGTCTTGGCTGGTTACTCTGGACCTCAAGGAGGCATACCTGCATGTCCCAATCAGACACAGCTGCAGAAGATACCTCAGATTTCTTGCAGGAACAGAGCATTATCAATTCTCAGCATTGCCGTTTGGCTTATCTACTGCGCCCAGAGTATTCACGAAATGCCTGGCATCAGTAGTTGCACATTGCAGACTCCAGGGGATTCAAATATACCCTTACCTGGACGACTGCTTCATACAAGCAGACAGCAAACAAGCATTGATAAAACACTTGGACTATGTCATTCAGTTGCTACAGGCTTTGGGATACACAGTCAACATTCAAAAATCAAGACTATTACCATCCCAAAAGATTATTTTTCTGGGAGCAAAACTGGACACACAATCACAAATGGCTTTCCTCACAGAGGAGAAACCAACAGCATTTACCAGATTACTTCAAAAGCCTAGCAAAACTTACCCAGCTGACCGCAAGGAAGATCCTGCAGGCCCTGGGTTTCATGGCATCTTGCATCCTTCTGATCCCCCTGGCAAGACTACACATGAGAAAGCTACAATGGTATCTAAAAAGCTTATGGTCTCAACACAGCCACAACCTGGAAGACGTAATACCACTCATTCCATGCCTGCAAAGTGAATTCTTGTGGTGGGCTCAAGCAAGCCAGTTAAACCAAGGCATGCCCTTCAACAAAGTTCAAGCAAGTCAAACCATTACAACAGACGCCTCAGATCATGGATGGGGGGCACACATGGAGGACAGATGCATTCAAGGCCAATGGACTCCCACGGAAATGCCTCTGCTCATAAATCAAAAAGAGATGTTGGCAGTGATGCATGCAATAGAAGCCTTTGGAAAATCTCTTCAACAAGGCCATCTGCTAATAAGGACAGACAACACCACTGTCATGTGGTATATAAATAAACAAGGAGGCACTCACTCGTATCCCCTCTGCAGACTAACAATGGCTCTTTGGGAAAAATCCTTGAAACTGAACATCCATTTGCAATCCCAGGTTGTTCCGGGCAAGGACAATGTACTGGCGGACAGGTTGAGCAGAAATTTCATGGATCGGCACGAATGGATGCTGCATCCACACATTTTCTCACAAATAACTGCATGGGGAAGACCAGACATAGATCTATTTGCTTCTCATCTAAATCACCATCTGGACAAGTTCTGCTCAAGGATACACCATCCTCTAGCCTGGAGAACGGATGCTCTCTCCTTCAGCTGGAATACCCTGAAAATCTATGCATTCTCTCCTCTACCATTACTGACCAAGGTGTTACTGAAGATCAAAGCAGAGCAACCAAAAGGAATACTGATAGCTCCAGACTGGCCGAGGCAGCATTGGTATCCCTTGCTACTGAGCATGACTCACTCCAAACCGTGGCCCTTACCCCAATGGCCTCTGCTCCTAACACAACACAATTACAGGACTGTTCATCAAAACCTGCAAACATTGCAACTGACAGCTTGGAGGGTTCCATGACTTTACCCCATGTCCCCCTCTCCGAAAAGGTTCAGGAAATCTTGCTGGAAGCACGCAGACCTTCCACCAGAAAAACCTATGTGGCCAAGTGGAAGAGATTCATCATCTGGAATGCCAAAAAAGGACAGGATGCATCAGTGATGAGCATACCTCAGATATTAGAATACTTGGCAGAAATGTTTAATAAGGGCCTCTCATATTCATCCATCAAAATACACGCTTCAGCAATCTTCAACTGTGATCCACCTATGTTTTCACATCCCTTGCTAAGACAGTTTCTAAGAGGGATAAAGAATATCAAGCCTCCCAGAAAACCACCAGTTCCTGCATGGGACCTCAACTACGTCTTGGAAAAATTAACTCTTCCTCCTTTTGAACCAGCAGCATCTTCAGAAATGCAGTTCCTCTCCTGGAAAACGGCCTTCCTGTTGGCAGTTACCTCAGCAAGAAGAGTCTCGGAGATACAGGCCCTCATGGCAGTACCTCCCTTTCTCATTTTCCATCAGGACAGAGTTTCTCTAAGGACCAATCCTTCATTCATGCCAAAGGTGATATCCAGGGTGTCTCTAAATCAAGCAATTCACCTGCCTACTTTATTTCCTAATCCTCAAAATAAAGGGGAAAAGCTGCTGCATACTTCAGACATACACAGACAATTATGCTACTACTTGGACAGAACAAAGACCACCAGGAAGTCTGACCAACTATTTGTAGCCTATGCTGCTGGAGTGTAAGGAAAGGCAGTCTCCAAACAAACAATTTCAAAATGGATTGGACACTGCATCAGATTTTGTTACTTCTTCCATTGAAAGAGTGTGCCAGCCAATATAAGACCACACTCAACCAGAGCTATAGCCACATCCACAGCCTTTCTAAGAGGAGTGGCTACAAAGGACATTCTAGAGGCTGCTACATGGAGCTCCGTGCATACATTTACCAAACACTACAACCTGCCTTTATACTCCAGATCCTGAGCAGGCTTTGCTTCTGCAGTCCTGCAGGGTCTTTTAGCTACACCATCCCTTGCTTAGATCCTACCACCCCCAGCTTGGCTATGGTATTAAACCCATATGTCAGGACTTCAGTTGCATTCTTGAAGGACATAGTACAGTTTTGTACCTACCATAAATGTAGATGTCCGATAGATATGCAACTGCAGTCAGGTTTCCCTCCCTCCTACCCCTCTGTTTTTTCCCTTGGGTCCTTTCCCCCTCTCCAATTTTGCTGGGGATATCTGTCATGGTGTATCTGTTTATTACTGTTGTGCATGTCTTGAAATTTTTGCTTATCCATTCACAAAATTTAGCCTTCCTTGGAGGGCACCTGGCATCTGGGGCAAGAAACACTGAAGAAGATGGCGTCGGCGAATGCCTTTATACCCCAGCCGCTCTTACATCGGGGAGGAGGCGACACCAGCCGACACCGGACCCAGACTTTGGAATCCGGCTGACCGAAGGGCTGCCTGAGGCAGGACAACCCATATGTCAGGACTGCAGTTGCATATCTATCGGACATCTACATTTATGGGAGGTACAAAACTGTACTTTTCTTCTCCTTCTAATACAGATCCTGTTAGGGTAACATTGGCATAAAAGATAGTTACCAGCATGTTCTGATTTAGAAAGAATGCAGAAAGAGTTCCATCATTTATTCCACAGTTTAATAGTGATAGGTTCTGCTGCAGAAGGTCCGATTTCTGGCCTGACTGAGACTTGCATCCTCCCTTGCCAGGCAGATGCCATCCCACCTGAATTTCAGCACATCAGTGGTGTAAAAGATATATCCACCTGTGCCGAATTCTTTCTTGCTGTAGTGCAAGTACAGACCAGTGCATATTGTGGTAGCACTCACCAGTCTGTTAGTTCAGTCTGCCTTTTTCAGTTAAGTACTCTGTTGGGGAACTGTTCTTATCTCGATTATGCTGTGCATGTCTGTAGCTAGGGAATTTTTTTTGTATCAGGTATAGACAGATGACAAAAATTAGTTTCTAGATGTGTTTCATGTAGTAGATCCTGCATTAAAAACGTCTACACCTAAGATTTGTTATTTTTGAAGTCTAAGCTTGACACCTGTAACTGTCCTGACTGTGTACAGTTGAAAAGAAGACCATTAAGTGGAGAGCAAAGAATCTCCAATACGGTCTAAACCAAGGAAGGTTGCATGCCTTGACTTAGGTAACTCTGGTGTCAGTCAAGTCTATCGGGAATACCCCCCCCCCCCCAAAAAAAAAAAAAAAGAGGAAAGAGAAGTAGCTATGTAAGAAGAATGTAAGAGAGGATGATGATGTTCCTTCAGAACCAGAAGCTATTATTTTGTTTGAGTATCTGATCCAGTGAGGCCGTTTTGCAGCTCTTGACAATGAAGTGTACAGATGTGACCAAGGCCTGTGTTCATTTGACCTTGCACCTGTGGATGCTGCCACATGCTCAAACAGCACTATGTTTTACCTTGCTGATATCCTCCATTTGTTGCTTAGAAGCCCACCCATAGGTGTCTTGAATTCTTGAGGTGAGAATGGGATACCCTCACTATTATGAGGTCATCCCCACTTCGAAAACTGATGTTAGTATCTACCTATTTATAAGAGACCTCAAAGGTGGCCTCTCACAAATACAGGCCCAAGGCATCTAGGCAGCAGAAATCCATCATCTGGACTCCACATAATCTAAGTGGACCTTCATCCATTTCTGCTTCCCAGGCTCCCCCTCAAAATGTATTGCACAAAACTCTGAATCAACTTAATTTTCTTATGAATCTGAAACCACCTTAATAAACCGTAATCAATGTCAGGAGAGCAAGCCTTAAAAGAAAAAGGGGGACCCCCCCCCATCCAAGGAATCGGATTCCTCTGACTCAGGGGTTGATGAAATGGCCTTTGTATGTCAGTAATCTTCCCATCCCATTTATGGTACTTGGGGCACCCTATCCTCTGCTTCCCAACCATTGAATTTCTCATTTAATGTTGTCTTCAGCTTAATGATGCATCATGTCAAATAGAGTCTCAGGAGTTCCCAGATACCTAGAAGAGGGGCATCTGAACTTACCTGAGCCAAAACCCATAGCAATACCTCCAGGAATATAAGTACTTTGGTGGCTGAATTTAGAAAAACATCTTTTTAGCCATACTCCCAACCTCCCGCTCCCTGGAAATTACATTTTTACTTGGGATGTAGATTCCGACAAATATCTTTTTAAATCTTCTTGCAAATCCATCCTTTTATACAAGCAAGGGAGTCTTCTTGGACTCCAACCAAGAATCCTCTTTCCAGTGACAGAGAAATTAAAATAGTGTACTGCTTTGGAATGAATGTCTGCATCTCTGACATCCTAGCCTTCAGAGCTGTCATTTGCCAAAAAAAAAAAATTGAAGTGCCAAGGGACATTTAAAGGGTGAGGCTGAGAAATGCATTGCTAGGTTTATGCCATCTATGTTTCCAGGTAGCAGAGCTCTTCATTAAATTGTAGCTATGATGTTAATTCTTCTTTTAGGGTAGTGGCCTCAGGGTTGGTGAGATGACATGCTTCACTGATGACTACCCTCCTCTCCCCTGCCAGACCATGTCAAAGCTCAATTCCTTAATGCCCTACTTGGAGGAAGTTGCTTTTTGGAAGTGTTTAAGATGAGAAAGAAGGCAAGAGTGTCCGGGCAGTGAAAAAAGTAGTTCTCACTTTTAGCTCCCCCATAACAAAAATTATTCCGCAAAACGTGGCCCTTTCTTCTGAATCAAAGCAAAGTGGAACAACAAATTGGGAAGAGAGGCTACTGCAAGAAAAAATAGCAAGATAAATAAAGGAAGCCTGGAGGTCCTCGGCATCAAGTTACAAGAACCTAAAAGGGACCTGCTGAATGAACAGAACTTGCCCCCTTAACCTACCACCTCTCTGTAATTCTTTGTACTCTACAAGTTTCACCAAATAATTGGAAGACAGGTGGGCCTGTTTGTGAAAAAGTGATGAAACGATCACAAGACACCTGGCTCTTGGAAATATTAGCCCAGATGTACAGTGTCCATGCAGCCATCCAGGTGTATAAGTTGCATCCCATTCCTGTACTGAGGCACTGAACAGCTAGCACCAGCCACAGAGTTTAGGCAAGTAGGGAATGGGCGTAGATTACCAAAACTTTCTTCCATATCTCTCTCTGTATCACATACACACACACACACACACACACACACACACCTACAGATAATTTAAGTTCACCTCTACCTACTGCATGTCTTTGGGATGTGGTAGGAAACTGAAGTACCCAAAGAAAACCCATGTGAACACAAGGATGACATACATACTCTGCACGAAAAGGATCCCAGCAAAGAATCAAACCAGATAATCATTTATTGTGAGGCAACAATGCTACTTGCACTGCTGCCCAAATGTACATAGTACATCTCAAAAGCCAGCATTCTTAAAATCCCTGTAGTGACTAAAGAACAGCCACTTGGTGCCAACAGCTTTTTTATCAAGTGGCCTTAGAATGCCAGAACTAGAAGAGGGGAAGTGACTTAAATCAGGACTGCTCCTTGCTCCAATAAAAGATGATTCTTGGAGGCCAGTTTTGAATGGTCAAAGCTAAACAATTTTCTATAGGTTCCAGAATTCAAAACACTTGCTCTGCAAGCTCTCTTCCCCCTTCGCCTGCCCTTCATAAGACTACGAGGGATGCCTTACTCCAAATACCCTTAGCCAGGGTGGACAGGCAGCATGTCACATTTGAAGCATCCCAATTACATTTCATCTCCTTGCCCTTTAGTTTATGGAATGCATCCAGGGCATTTTTTTGAATGCTGGGCTCCAGAAACTGCTTTTTGCAGAACCAAATGATTCACATCTCTTCATATATGGACAGTTGTCTAATACAAACAACAACTCTGAGGGAGACTTCAGAAGTTCTGCAATTTACCCTTCCTCGCTTCAAAACTCTTGAATTTTCCAAAATCCCAGGTCTTACCCAAGCAGAAAACCTGTTTGCCCCAAGAGGAAATTGCGGTTTTGAATTAATAATTCCTCATAGCACAGCTCAACCACTTCACAGCAAGATATTTTTTAAAGATGTTGGAATACATGGCTTTCTCCATCCTGACAGTACCCCAGCCAAGAGTACACATGAGGAAGGTCCACTGATGTCTTAGAAACAAATGGTGTGCACATGCACACTGTTTGAAGCACTCTATCCCGTTTTATCCTGTATCAAAAAAAAAAAGCTGTCATGATTAACAAGAATGAACTTAAACATGTAAATCCCATTTAGATTATGACTAAACACCCGTACACTAGCCACAGACTCCTCAAACACACCCTGGGAATTCACTTGGTTCCTGAAGGTTCAGGGCACTTGGGACAGGTTACAATAGAAAAGGTATTTCATTGTGAAGGAAATGGTGGCAATGGTTCAAGCTGTCAATGCCCTGGAACAGGTTTTTTTTAGACCTGGAATTTTGTACATTCCAATAGACACCACCACCATAGCAATGTGGTGTAGCAACAAGAAGGGGGAAGGAGAACATTCTTACTTTCTATGCAGGCTGGATGTGGAAGATGATTGTGATCCAGGAGCGGCATTCTGTGTCTCTTCTCTGAGCAATATTCTGGCAGATCAAGTGAGCAGAACAGAAAGAGACCCTCACAAGTTGATGATGGACAGGGTTGTTTTTATAGATCTGGTTCATAGGTGGGGTATGCCAGAAATGAACCTTTTAGCTTTTCTGGAAAGTAGGCAACAGCAAAAACTCTGCATAAGGACACTTCTCTCGAAGGCCTGTACAGCAGATGCCTTCTCTGTCAGCTGGTAGGCCTATTTGTTTACTCATTTCCTCCTGTCTCTATTCCTTTCAAGGTAATTCAAAAGGTAATGGAAAACAAGCCAGAAATTTGATAGCTCACTTTCAGCCAAGGCAGCAGGTATGGGTACTGTAAGGGAGAGCATTTTATACTTCCTCAGTATGTAAACCTTTTGACCCAAGTTCAGGGGTCTCTCTAAAACCCATCCTGAAGACCATACATCTGACAATATGGATGATTTAGCTCTCATTCCCCCTAGGCAAGTTTTCCAAGAATGTACTATCCAACTCAAGGGAGGGTAGGAAACCATACGCAGAAAAGGAAAAAAATTCACCCTTTGGTGGAAAAGGAGCAATCTGAGTGACCGAGTCCTGATGTCCATAGTCTGTAGATAACTGTCAGATCTATTCAAGTCCGGTTCTCTTATGCCTCATAGAAGATGAACATTTCTGCCATTTCAGCATGCCTGTCTTGGGAGTGTCCTCTCTGTTTTAGACCGCCTGTGAAGCAATTCCTCAAGTGGTTCCCGCACCTGAAACCACCTAAGAAAATGCCCTGTCCATCACGTGATCTCAGCTATGTATTAGAAAAGTTAACAAAGTCTATTTTTGAACCAGCTGCTGTTGCTGCACCCCTCAAGTACCCATTGTAGAAAACTGATTATCTTCACTTCTGCCAGAAGGGTCTGAGAACTACATGCCCTCATGTGTAAAGAGCCTTTTCCTTCCAAAAGTCAGAGTCGGGACAGAGAAGCAGTTTGCACTAACCTTTCATGCCTAAGAGAGTGCCTGAGGTGTCCTTGAATCTAATTTTTCACCTGTTTGTTTTTTTTATCAAATGTGAGGCTGGTGCATTCCCTAGATATGCATAGGCAGCTAGGATTATGTGGAAAAAAGAGAAAAGGAAAACAGATCAGCTATTTGTGTCATTCACACAAGGTATGGAGGGTAGGCCTACTTCTCAGCAATTATTAAAGTGGGCAGATCATTGCAGCTCCTCCTGCTGTTTGTTCCATTGCAAGATTTTCTCCTAGAGCCATTGCAAGCATCACTGCCTTCCTGAGTGGTGTCAGCACTCAGTAAATTTTGGAAGCAGCCACCTTGTCATCAGTACACACTTTTTAATTTTATCTTCTAATTATCTTTTGTAGGACAAGGGCAGCTTTTGCCTCAGTCACCTCACAGGGCCTCCTGCAACCCAGTACTCTGGTTCATCCTCCTTAAGAGTCAGAAGCTTTGGGATTATTCCCAAAATGATGTTACAGCTACAACATTGGACAAAAAACATATTAGAGTTGTGTTAGGAACGTCTTGGGTCACTTTAGGGTTGAGTTGGATAAGTATCCATTCAGTCCTTACCACCTTCTTTGTAGCCTTTACAACATGCTCTTCCTAAACTTGTTGACTAGCATCTGGAGAGGCAGCTGAGTAAGTCCGTTCTGGGTGAGTGTCTTCCTCAGGAGTCCACTTTATATAAGGACTTTGTTGGGCTGTGGTTTCACACCTTGCCACAAGGGGAAAGCTCTGCAGACAGAATCAAAAGTAGCATGGGTGGGTATCTTTCTTATACTGTACCCATGCTAACATGTAGGTGGATGTCTGCCTGACCAGGAGAGGAAAATATGTAAAACTCTGAATGCTGGGCCAGATGTCAATTCTTCTGTGGCATAATTCCCAAGAAACTATCACTACTGCAGTAGCGGACATACCCTAACATTTGCAGGTATGGTAATTTCCTAACACCACTGTACCTTTTTGGATCTTGTCATTTTCAGAGTTCTAGCTCACCTCCTTGGCTCTTAGGCTTTTTCATTGCTCAAAGGGTGTTTATACAATGTTTAATCTAATTCTATCAGACATCAGACTCTATGCCCTTCATATTTATCTGTGCCTGAATCACGGCCTGATTCGGCGAAAATTCCAAGAGTGGCTGAAATTTTGCACTGTATTGTATGATGCATTGTTTTGCTACACTGGGTATTTTCCTGTATTTATAAAATTCCTGCATTTTCCCTTAACAACTAAATGCCTCTTGAGTAAGAGACATTTCTGGGTAGACCGTTCTTGTCCCGCTCTTCCAGAGGAAAGGTGACCGTGTTAACCACATTCTGCCATGTGCTAGAATCCTTCCTTTCTTCAGCAAAAAGGACCATTCTAAAAGCTGCAGGCTACATGCTGTTCTTGATTGTCTTGGTTCCTGAAGTGGGAGACTGCACATGAGGAAATTGCAGTGGTATGTGGGCAGTCTGTGGTGCCAGCAACTCCACTGTCAAGAGAGGGTAGTCCTCCTTTTCCTGACAGTTCATAGGGAATTCCATTGGTGGATGACGCAAGTAAAAACCAAACCAAGAATGCCCTTCATTGAACTGAAATTTAACAGACCTTGACATATGAATACTTCTAACTAAGCCCGTTGAGACTTTACATTATTTTAATGCTGTTTTTTTTTAAATGGTAATGCTGCTGAGTTCCTAGAATTTGTGGATTCTTTCATGTAGATATACGTCCTGGACTAAATGATGTATGTATTCTAAAAGCAGTTTTAAGGCATAGATGTCTAAGATGCTAATGCTTCTTATTCTATATGCTGCTTGCTGTTTTTACTGATTAGTTCTTCAAATCAGTTAATCACGTAACTGTTTTCATTCATTAAATCCATTTCTGGTGTGATAATTCTTAGAACACCTGAATATAATCAAGCACAGAAGCACTCTGTGTTAGTGGTTATGCAGTTTAGCACTGCTATCTTTGGGGTCTGGCATGAAATCAGCATCCAGCTCTTCAGTTCAGAATGTGTTGATAGACCAAGACATCTGGTTAGTGTGCAATACCCAGAAGTGGAGGCTGGATTCATAGGTTTTCTGCAAACTGTTAATATTTTGGGGCATTCAAAAATGGTGGTGTTTTGTTCTCACAGTGAATTGCCAGAGTCCAGAATACCTCTTGAGGTCTCTCTTTAGGACCTTTCTAGAGGTGGATGCATTCTTAATTCCCTGAAATAAAAACCTCTTTTATGCCTCCCCCACCTCTATTTCTCAGAGTACTGAGGAAGGCAGTACGGAGCAGAAGACCAATAATGGTTGCTGCATTGTAACCAAAACAGTTCCGGTTTTCCCTTTCTGAAGGAGCTGATCATCAGAAATCCCTGGATCCTATCCTTATGCCAGTTTTCTGTTCCAGCAACAAAGAACCTTGGTGCACCCAAACTTAAGCAGTAGAAATCTTTCCACCAGAGACCCTTTAGATCCTGAAAAAATCAGAAGCCTCAAATTAGGAAATCTTACCTAGCCAAGTTAAACAAATTTTACTTTTGAATTAAGTCTCATCATATCTGCCCCAAGGCAACCATATTTTATTTTGTTGGAAAAATAATTCACCTGTGCATTTTTAAGCTGCATTTATCTGCCATTTCAGCCTGTTTGCTTTGTATCTGTCATTAGTTGTACCTTCCACTAAATGATTTTTGAAGGGTCTCCTTTGTTTGAACAGGTAAGGAAACCGCTCCTTCCAAGACATGTAAAATCAGAACTCCTGGTTGTGTCTTTGGAGAAGGAGCATTTGCTTGGATCTGAGGCTGAAGCAATCTTTAAGAAACTAGAGGACAAGGCAAAATTCATGCTTTTTGTCAGTGACTTTTTGCAGGTAGGCCCACCTAGATGTTAGCAGGAATTATCACACAGAAGTTTGGATCCTTTCATTACTCTAAACTCAAGCAAAGGATCAGAAGAGACAATAGCAAAAATAAGAGATGGCTACCTGCCCAAGGAAACAGGCCTGGACCAAACAGGGAGCAGTCATAACTCAGCCAGACACCTCCCTGTTTCCTCATCCCAAGTCCCACTCCAACCCTTCTTTCCCTTGGTCCTTCCAAACTAGGAGGAAGATTATCCCTTTTCTTAAAGGAATAGAAAAACATCACTCAGGACCAGTGGGTCCTACTCATAATAAAATCGGGTTACAAAATTAATTTTGCCTCGCTTCCAAAGCCAGCAGGCCTTGCCTTGCTCCCAAAGGGCCAAATAAAAGATGCCTTACTACAAGTAGATCTGTTGCTAGCCCAGGCTCCACAGAACCAGCCCCCACTATAAAAAGGGGCACAGGCTGTTATGCAAAACTGTTCCTAGTGCCAGGGAAAGATGGAACCTGGAAGCCTGTCATAGACCTGTCAAGGCTAAACAGGTTCATGCTGTTTCCCAGATAAATGCTCACCCTTCAAAACTTTGGCCCATGTTTTTATCCCAGGCATTCTTGGTCACCCTAGACCTAAAATATGTGTACTGCCACATCCCCATTGCAAGAGCTCACAGGAGGTACCTGTGCTTTAGAGCAATTGGGAAGCATCATCAGCTTTCTTCTTTTGGGTTTAATTTCTCCAAATCTTTTGGGTTTAATTTCTCCAAATCTTTTGGGTTTCTAATTACCATGAATGGACCCCATTCCTAAGTCAGGATATGAAAGTGTATGAAATTAGTATTATTTCATTCTCTGATGTTAGCAAAAGTGCTCTTCATAGCACCTGCAGTGTGCCCAGAACTGACTCCTCCTGCAGTTCATATTCAGTTAAATATATTGGTAATGCATCTAAATATAACTGTAGATTATTTTTATTAGACTTATTGCTCCTACTACTATTGGAAATGTCTGAGCATCTGTCTTCTACATTACTCTCATTTCTGCCTGCTTATTTTGATATTTTATAACGATGTTCTTCGTGTTTCACTGTTGCAGTCATTACACTTGGGTTATCCTGCTGGCAGGCTACGCTCAGTCGGCCTGAATTCCAAAGTCTAGGTCCGGCGTCGGTTGCTTTCGCCTCTTCCCTGACGTCAGTGCACCAGGGGTGTAAAAGATGCAGCCGATGCCATTTTCTTCAGTCTTTCTTGTCGCGCGGTGCCCGAAGCATAAGCAGTTCGCAAGTGCCGGTCGGCCAACTCCTAAGATTTTCGTGTTCGAATTTCAGATCCGAAGTCTTCATTTAAAGCTAAGTACCCCGTTGGGGAAACTTTTTTCTTGCTCCAGACCAATGTCAGAAAAAGTTAATAATTGTGTTTCTTGTGGAAAGCAAATACCTCATAAAGACATTCATTCTTACTGTATTCCTTGCGTAGGCCCTGACCACAACGTTGCTAGTAGTCGGTTTTGTGCTAGATTTAAACAACACACAATATTAAGTGTCGGTACGATTTTGCATTACACTATTTTGGCAGAAGATTTAATTATACCATGTCGTCGGATAGCCATCCGACTACCGGAATTCACAAGAAAAGCAAAGAAAAGGACAGGCATCAGAGGTTCAAAACCGACGACGAGGCTTCTTCTAAGCCAGTCGCCGGTTCGCCGTTTCTCAGTGAGGTGCTTTTGCAGCTCCCGACACCTTCTACTTTAGACCCGCAGGCTGGTACCGACTCCCATGTGGAGTCGCCTAGGCCGCTGGAAGGTCAAGGTATTGGACCTTCGGAGACTATACCCTCAGATGGGTCCGGAGCCACTGAGACGGCATCGGTGTCTGAGGGTTTTTTCAGACCAACTCAATTATACATTAAAACGACTTCAGCTTCAAAGGCAAAGACTGAAGCACCTTTAAAGACAAAGAAACTAGTACAACAGCCTCATGGACAGGCCTCCATGCCCAAAAAACAGATACTTAAAATGGCCGAAGACTTAATTACTTTGATCATGGGTTCCCATCCCCCTCCGGATAAAAGGCCTAGGCAAGAGACAGAATATGAATCTTCAGATCAGGTTTCCATTTCATCTGATTCCTCTTCTGATCAGGAATACTCTCTTCTTCCCTATGAGGATTCTGATGCTGAAGAATCTATCCCTTCAGCCTCTCCTCCTGAGTATTACTCTTTTGGGGAAACCTTGCATACCATGAGGGAGAATTTCCACTGGGAGAGCCAAGATTTTTCAGAATCTAAGAAAAGGCTCAGAGACTTCCTTTTACTACCACAACACAGTCCTCTAGCTATTCCACCTGTGTTAGACATTGTTGATTATGTATTTTCAGAGTCCAGTCTGACCCCTGACGCCTTACCTCCAGCTCCTGTTAAGCCAGACAGTTACTACTGGGTCCCTGACTCTCATAAATTCCTTTTCAAAAACCCTGCTGCTGACCCAGAAACCATCTCTCAGGGTCCCAAAGGGGTCAAGGCTTTCGCTACAAAAAACCCTACCCCCTCTGACAGGGATTCTAGGGCATTGGACAGATGGGGAAAAAGATTTACACTTCCGCTACCTTGGCTATAAGGGCTTTAAATTGTCAGTTTCATATGCCCAAATATCAGCAATATATTATGTCACTGCTTAAACAGAAAATGTTGACAAATTCTGAATGTGTAGAAAACAAAGAAATGCAGGATTTATTGCATGCAGCTGAACAAGTTGGAAATCATACTTTGCAGTGTGGTTTTGATTCTTTGGAGGCCTCCTCCAGAGCCGCTGTTATGAGTTCTGGCATCAGGAGGCATGCTTGGTTAAAGGAACAAAGTCTGCCTGATCCAGTCAAAGCAAAATTATTAGATGCCCCATTACAGCCTGATACTTTGTTTGGTGTTAAAGCAGAAGAGGTGTTAAAGAAAATGGAGGACAAAGCTAAATCTATGCAAACGGTTAAGGATTTCTTACAGGTTCAGCCTCCAAGATTTAGCAGACACTGGCCTACAAAGAATTGGTCCTTTCCAGTGTCAGACAGACCTCAAAGGGGCAGATACAGATGCCCAAGAGGCAGATCCCAGCCCCGAGGTTCGTGCAGGTCTAAACAATGGGGGTGCTTCTACCTCCAAAAGTGGAGAAGACAAATTACAACCATACAGGAAACAGCCCTAATGGCTTCCCCCTGCCTGCACCAAGCACCTATCTACTGGCAGCACTTTTAGGGGGAAAACTAGCAGTTTTTTCTCAAAACTGACACATAACCCAGGACAAATGGGTCCTAGACATAGTGTCACAAGGCTACAAGTTTCACTTCCATACCCTGCCAAGGACAAACGGTTGGTCAGATCTGCCAAAACATCAATGGGCAGAGGCACAAAAGCAAGTCTCATCCTTCATGGACATGAGGTCCATTCAACAAGTACAAGAGCAGGAACAAGGATTTTATTCAAGACTGTTCTTGGTACCAAGAAAGTACAAGACCTGGAGACCAATACTGGACCTATCTAGTCTAAACACATTTCTGGATATACCAAAATTCAAAATGTTGACTCTACAGCAACTTCTGCCCATGCTGGGCAAGAAGGCTTGGCTTGTGACTTTAGACCTTAAAGAGGCATACCTGCATGTCCCAATCAGACAAACATGCAGAAGATAACTCAGATTCAAAGCTGGCTCAATGCACTACCAATTCTCTGCACTGCCCTTTGGCTTATCTACTGCGCCCAGGGTCTTCACAAAGTGCCTGGCACCAGTAATTGCATTCTGCAGACAAAAAGGAATACAAATATATCCTTACTTGGACGACTGCCTTATTCAAGCAGAGAACAAGGACATTCTACTACAGCATCTGGCGTTTGTAAAGAGATTTCTAACAGGCCTAGGGTACACAGTCAACGAAAATAAATCAAAACTAGTACCCTCTCAAGAGATAATATTACTGGGTGCAAGCTTAAATACAACTGCCCAGATGGCTTATCTCACACCAGACAAACAAAGGCAACTGACTACCTGTTTCAACCTGTTGGCAACAAAGGCCCAGTTATCTGCAAGAAAAATTCTGCAGGCTTTGGGCTTCATGGCATCCTGCATTCTACTAATTCCATATACGAGACTACATATGAGGAAACTTCAATGGTACCTAAAAAGTGTTTGGACTCAACATTGCCACAGCCTGGAAACAATAATTACCCTCATTCCCTGCCTGCAACAGGAGTTTTGTTGGTGGGCGAAGGCTTGTCACCAGAACAAGGGACAGCCATTCACTTTACCCCCAGCCAGGCAGACGTTAACAACGGATGCATCAGATTATGCCTGGAGGGCCCACATGGCAGGGAGATGTATTCAAGGCACATGGTCTGCAAACCAAATGCATCTACATATCGATCAAAAAGAGATGCTAGCTGTTCAGAATGCCCTGACAGCCTTCAAGGACGTACTTCATCCAGGACAACTACTGATAAAGAAAGACAACACCACCATCATGTGGTATATAAACAAGCAGGGAGGCACTCATTCTTACCCCCTTTGCAGACTAGCCATGACTCTGTGGGACACAGCATTGACTTGCCAAGTACATCTGCAGGCACAATTCCTGCCAGGAAAGGTAATTACTCTGGCAGACGAACTAAGCAGAAACCTCATGGATCCCGTTGAGTGGAAATTGGATCCACAACTCTTCAGCATAACAAGGAAATGGGGATGCCCGGATATAGATCTATTTGCCTCTCCTCACAGCTACCAACTAAAAAGATTCTGCACAGGGGACTTATCACAGACAAGCATGGAAAGTGGACGCCTTCTCTTTCATCTGGAAAAGCTTAGCAGTATGTGCCTTTCCTCCACTCACTGCCTCTCCTCTCCAAGCTACTCCTAAAGGTCAGACAAGAGAAGCCAAAGATGATACTGATTTCCCCAGACTGGCCCCGCCAACACTGGTACCCAATCCTAAGGAACTTGTCTCAATGCCCGGCTTGGACCTTGCCTCAAATACCTCCTCTACTATCCCAACAAAACAATCAGATCCTGCACAGCCAATTAAAGACCTTAAATCTGGCAGCATGGCGGATAATGTAGTGATACAAAACACGCCTCTCGCTAAAGCTGTAATGGATGTCATTTTGGAGGCCAGAAGGCCTAGTACAAGAAAATCTTACGCTGGAAAATGGAAGAGATTCTGTGCTTGGAACCAGGCACAAGGAATTGAAACAGCTGTACCAAATATTCCTCAGATTTTGCAGTACTTAACTGAGATGCTGGACAAAGGCCTATCCTTTTCATCAATTAAAATTCATGCCTCTGCCATTTCAGCTCATTATAATACAGAGCCACCCATCTTTTCTCATCCCTTGTTAAGGCAGTACGTCAGAGGAGCCAAAAACGTAAGGCCTCCAAGGAGATCACCAATACCTGCATGGGAACTCAATTATGTTTTGGAAAAACTCACCCTGCCTCCTTTTGAGCCAGCCGCTACTGCTGATGTAAAGTTTTATCTTGGAAAACAGCTCTGCTCCTAGCAATAACCTTTGCAAGACGAGTCTCAGAGCTACAGGCACTCATGGCTGTGGAACCTTTTATCATTTTTTAGCCAGACAGGGTTTCTCTGAGGACAAACCTGACATTTATGCCTAAGGTAGTGTCCAGTGTGGCCCTTAACCAAACTATTCATCTGCCTACTTTTTATCCAAACCCACAGAATAAGGGGGAGAGAATTCTGCATTCTTTGGACATACACAGACAGCTATGCTTGTACTTGAACAGAACCAAAGCTTTCAGAAAGACAGAGCAACTACTAGCGGCATATGCTGCAGGATCACAAGGAAAGGCCATCTCAAAGCAGACTATTTCAAAGTGGATAGGCCACTGCATTAGTTTCTGCTATTCACAATATGGCAAGCCAGTGCCTAAGGGCATTAGGCCACATTCAACCATAGCAGCAGCCACTTCAGTAGCCTTCCTCGGGGGAGTACCAACCAAAGACATTTTAGAGGCTGCTACCTCGAGTTCAGTCCACACCTTTACAAAGCACTATCATTTACCACTCTACTCTAAATCCAGGGCAGGCTTTGCCACTGCAGTTCTCTGGGGCCTCATAGCTGCTCCTAATGCTGTTTAGCTCCAGCTTCCCAACCTTAGCTTTGGGATTCAACCCAAGTGTAATGACTGCAACAGTGAAACACGAAGAACATAGTACAGTTGTGTACACTTAACATAAATGTATATGTTCAAGTGTATTCACTGTTGCAGTCCAGGTTACCCACCCCACATCTTTGCTGCAACTTATTTGCTCTACTCTAACCTATACAACCTGTGTGGTGTATTTGCTTATAGATGAAGGTATTATATATATATTTTGGTGCATGCATGTTTTATTGGCATTCGCCTCACAGTAAGAAGCTGTCCGGTTCGACTCTCAGCTAGAGCGTCTTCTGTGTGGAGACATGCGTGAATGGGCGTACCTTTGTTGAAGGTTGTGCATCAGGGCTGGTAACTCGGCATGTAAAAATCAACTACCAATCATTAACGGACCGGAGTTCCGCTGTGGCGACCCCTAACCGGGAAAAGCTGAAAGACACAAACAAACATGTTTTATTGGCATTTTATTTAGCCTACCCTTTTGGGGGACACCTGACATCTGAGGCAAGAAAAACTGAAGAAAATGGCGTCTGCTGCATCTTTTATACCCCTGGCGCACTGACGTCAGGGAAGAGGCGATAGCAACCGATGCTGGACCTAGACTTTGGAATTCGGGCCGACTGAGGGTAGCCTGCCAGCAGGATAATCTAAGTGCAATGACTGCAACAGTGAATACACTCGAACATCTACATTTATGGTAAGTGTACACAACTGTACTTTGTGATTACTCCCAGTGCTGACAAGCCGAAAAAAAGAGAGAAAACCCAGGAGAAGAGCGAATTTTGAAAATCATTTTTCTTAAATTTTTTTTTTGCAGGCGGGGAAAGCCCACCACACAACTCAACCGTATATATACAAACTTGGAGATCACTATATCTTGGAGAAAAGGAAATATTCAGAGAAATGTAATCTCAGACTTGTTAAGACCGGTCTTTCAGACATTAAATCTCAGTCCTTGTGACTCACTCTCGCAGGTTCTGACATTTCAATTGGTTACCCTTTGTATCTGACTGTACGTGAGATGCAGTAGTCAGTACGTGTAGCAATTTCAATGACCTTTGCTACTTTTCTTTTTTTTTTTCATGGACTAGTATATCTGGTTTCTTGCATCTGTGTTGTGAATTGTTGGTAATGGGTAATCCCATGTCATGTACACTTCCTTTATTCTCTATAATGCTTTATGTTTCATGTTTCCATTACTTCTCAGCTACTTCTGTATTGTAGGGTTTGCACAATCCCTAGTGCACCATTCTTGCCACATTATTGTGACTTTCAATGTACAAGTCCTCTGCCATTAATGTATCACACCCAGCAACAAGGCACTCAGCTGCTTCCAATTCTTTTTTTTTTTTTTTTTTTTTTTTACAGACCCTACATTTGTCTGTTTCTCCCATATGTTCAGTGGACTTTGTAAACCATCATGTACGAATTCCACTAACTTGGGCTGCCATTATCGACCTTCCATCCTTGTGTAACTCGCCTCTCCTTAACCATTCATTTGTCAAATTCTGATCAGCATGAGGTTGTTCCAGGTTATCTCCGTTTGCCACTGTATTTATGGCTTTCCCACATTTTTTTTTGTTTTTTTCTTTTTTCTTTCTGGCACATTCAGTTGCTGTCAGATTTTTATCTACTTCTAGTTTGATTTCCATTCCTACTTACCACCTGAATGCTTCTGTTAAACTAAGCAGAGAGATCATCTTAGACTTCTGCTTATCATGCTTTTATATTTTCAGTGTTTGGATCTGATGAGGTCAGCAGATATGTACGCAGTCCCACTTCTGGAAATTTATGCATGTAAACAATTTCAGTAAAGGCCATACCTCCTCCAGAATGAGGGATATATAGTCTGGGTAGACACCGATTTTTATATCATTTGATAAGCATGAAGCATTTTTCTTGTTTTTCTGTCCAACTGTTCTAATAACTTTTGGGGCCAGTCAGTCACACCAAAACAGGAAGTTAAAACAGGGAGAGCCAATTGGTATATAGCTTGGACTTCATTCCTAGATGTCAGGCAAGTTTTCACTATTAATTGAAATATTAAATATTGCAAATATATATAATATGCTCCTTTGAATATATGAATAAAATCAAATATGTACCAAGGGGACATTTTACATGTAGCAGCAAGGGAGTTATTTATGCCTTAAGATGCCCATGTGTTTTTTTTTATATTGGTGAAACAAAAAGAAGTTTTAAAGTGAGGTTAATGGAACACATAAGGGACATAACAAATCAAAAGGAAGACAAGATTTTGGCAGGTCATTTCAAAGATGTACATGGCAGTGATTTTTCTATGCTTCAAGGTTCTATTTTAGAGCAAGTATTTGTTTAAAATGATGAAGTTCTTTTGAAAGAAAAACTGTTATACAAAGAATCTGTCTTTATTCTTAAATATGATACTTTGGTCCCTATGGGACTGAATGGAGAGGTTAAATGGAAGTATTTTATTTAATTGTTTGTATTATTGATTGAGTTTGTGTTGAAA